>NW_004444265.1:359396-372659 GCF_000243295.1 Trichechus manatus latirostris
AATTTCTTTGGTAAGGCAAGAAGGGAATCATATTCATTAAACAGCCATTATCACTATTAACTAGTAAATCCACTTTGCTATGAAATTAATTATCCATCTGAACCTACCTGCTCTTGTCAATCATCTTTGACAGATGCCAAACTTTATTTTACGTTTTTCCTGGTGAGTGAAGAACAGGCAGCTGAAAGTATAAGAACTTAACTGCCTTAAAGATTTCTACCTGAAGTTCCCTTGACAAAAAAAAAAAAAAAAAAGCTACCCACGAGAGCACAGAATTTAATTTTTATGACAATGCTTTGAATTTTGATTGCATTATTAGATGAGGGTAATGAAGGAAAAGATAAAGCCCCAGAGAAAATCACATCAAGTCATCTGTATTCCATGCTACTTTGTGAGATGGAGCTCAGCTCCCAAATCCTGTGCCAATACTGATTCAGCCGTAAACATCAGAATGTAAGCAGGATTTAGGAGTCCACGGGGCATGCTAGACTGGGGAAGCCTGGAACTTTGTTCTAGGAAGTTCTGTACCATGGAATCTGGTGGAAGATGATCTTTTAGTTCTTCCGTTATGCATGCAGCACACACGTATTTATGAACACTGACTACGGACAGTGCACAAGGGATACAAAAAAATACTTCAGGTAAAATTACTTCCATCAAGACATTAACAGTTTAATCAAGGCCACTAAATCCACTATTATGGATACTACTATCTTGCAGATGTAGAAACTAAAAGGGGAATTAAGTGACTCATCAAAGTTTACTCAGCTTGTTGCTGTTAGTTGCCCTTGAGTTAGCTTTGACTCATAGCATAGCAGAATAAAATGCTGCCTGGTCCTGCATCATCGTTATGATCTTCGCTGTATTTGACTTCATTGTTGTGGCTCTTGTGTAGTGTCTTCCAACCTACGGAGCTCATCTTCCAGCACTGTATCGAACAAATTCTGTTGTGATCCATAGGGTTTTCACTGGCTAATTTTTGGGAGTAGAGCTCCAGGCCTTTCTTCCTAGTCTGTCTTAGGCTGGGAACTCAGCTGAAACCTGTTCACCCTGAGTGACCCTGCTGGTATTTGAAATATCAGTGCCATAGCTTTGGGGATCACAGCAAAATATAAGCCATCAAATAACAACAAACTGACAGACGGGTGGGTGGTGGTTACTCGGCTCATAACTATCAAATTGGACCCAGGACTTTCAATTCTTCTGCTTTTTGTACAATGCTGCACCTACCTAGGTATCAGTGACATAATCATAGATAAACTGGGGGAATAGGGTAGAAGCTACATCTACTAGGGATGGAGCTTCAAGAGAGGATACTGATTTCCCACTGACCAGAGGACAGAGAGTTCTGCTTAGTGAGAAACAGTTACTGTAGAAGTAGATACCAAAGACAGAATGCAGTCAACAGTGACAAACTCTACGTCAAGCCAGGGGACATCTTTTGTTGGGCTTTTATTATAGTCCCCATTCTTGGGGCCAGGATTGGATCTGGACCTGGGAGTGGAGCTGATGATGAGTCCAGCCATGAGAATTCAGGATGCTCAGCTACTAAGTGTAAAAAGCTTGGAGCCATCTAGACCATTTTATCCTTTATATAGCTTGTTTTGAATAAGTATGATTTTTGAATGATTTCCTCTATGTATTTGGATACAGCTTGTATAGAATAAGTACTGTTATCAAATCAACATACAGCTTGCATAGAATAAGTACTGTTATCAAATCAACATGCACCATTTCTCTTAAAGAACTAAAAGCAGCAGCAGCAAACCTCAGAGTTGAAAGGAATAATTTAAGGAGCTAAACATTCACAACCAAGAGCTCAAAAAACCATAGTATGCTTTATATGGAGCAACTATAATTACACAAAATATAAGGTTTAACTCACAATTTGGTTTGAGGTGGTTTTATTCTTCTGTACTTCTGTGGGATGTCCCTTGGAGACATTATAATTTAGAAATATAGCCTAGCTTAGTGGTTAAGAGTACAAGCTATGCAATTGGCTACTTAGATTTAAGTCTTGGCTTTATCAATTAATAATGTCCTTAACAATTTAACCTCTCTGTGCCTCAGTTTCCTAAGGAACGACAGCAGTATCTACCTCATAAGGCCCACTGCCGTCGACTTGATTCTGACTCATAGCAACCCTACAAGGATATGGTAATGATTAAATGAGCCTGTACAAAGCACTTAGTGCATACCTGACACACAATAACTTTTTTATTATCTTAACTCTAATTGCTACTGGCTAAGACAAGTTCTTTGATACTCTCTTCAGTTGCAAAAAAAAAAAAAATGAGACTATTTCATGATATGTACATTTTTTTCTGAAGCACAAATTATTTAATTATACACCGTTTTGTTCCAGAAGAATCTGAAATGTCTAGACATGGATAATTTCCTACTTCATACCCTAAGTGGGCTCAGTAATACAAGGTAGGGTACCATTGTCCTCTCCAGGGTCCAGCTTCAGAATCTCACAGTCCATGCTGGAGCCATGTCCCTTCTCTTTGTCAACTAATCCCACACCAGCCAGGGATGCCCAGCACCATGGACTTAGCTTGGAGCCATGAGTCTACTCCTAGTCAATTCGGCCCTGACAATTGCTAGTCCTGAATAGGGTTATTATCAGCAGTGAGGGAAGGAGGACTCCTCAGGTCTTCCTAGTGCTGAGGGTTTTCCACTGGAATCCACATCAAAGATAGTGCAACCGAAGAGAAATCTTTTCCAGGTATTTGGGGATTCTATCTGGTTAGGGTAATGTAGGCAGATACATAAGCTGTTCTGATGGATGCTGGACTGGTTTTCATGGGTTGGGATGGGGTTTTAAGCTACATGGTCAGGATACAGAGTGACTTCCACCTCTGCTATGTCTAATATATCTAGTTCTCTCTGCATCTTGAGAGATGAAGGGACATTGCACGTACATAAAATATACCAAATTAACAATAAACTTTATAAAAAGCGTCAGTGAGTCATTTTGCCTCTTTAAACTATGTCAAATTACATGCAAGTTTTGTTATCAACTTTGCTGTCTCTAGACATACATAACACTACTCGTCTATCAGTTTGTTGCACTGTGTGGCTTGTGTGTTGTTGGGATGCCAGAAGCTGTGACACCGGTATTTTAGATACCAACAGGGTCACCCATGTTGGGCAGGTTTCAGTTGAGCTTCCAGACTAAGACAGATTAGGAAGAAAGGCCAGACAATCTATTTCCAAAAACTAGTCCATGAATCACCATTTATTATCTGATATAGTGCTGGAAGGTGAGCCCCATTGATCGGAAGGCATTCACAATACACAGTGGATGCAACAATAGACTCAAGCATACAAACAATAGAAAGATGGTGCAGGATCGGACAATACTTCATTCTGTTGTACATGTGGTCGCCATGCATAGGAGCTGATTCGACAGCAACTCACAACGACAGAAATGTGTAATTTCTAGTTTCTCAGTTTACTTAGGCTTCCAGGTGAGCCCAAAAAGACATTGCACATAAATTCACACCTCCATGGATCCCTAGGGACCCCAATAAGTAGAGTTATACAGGTACGGGGCACACAGATAATAGCGTGCATTAATTTTTAGATTTCTAGAAAGGTCTAATCTCCCTTACCTTTTCAGGTATCATAGTACCGTATTACGTATTTCTTCTCCACAGGTAACATTTTAGCCTCTCAAACCTTCTTTGTTTATTCTAGATGATACTACTTTCTCTGTCTCTTATTCTTTACACAATGTCTTTATACGGAGGGAATACTGCAATTGTTTCCTGTACTGATTAATCCGCTTAGCTAATCTTTATTGAGTACATACTATGAGTCAGGCACTATTATAGAAACTGGGGGTACAGGAATGAAACCTTTTTGAGGTTTTTAAATTCCCTAGTATGAACTATCATAAAATTCTTACTATTTACAATGCCCCAAACAACATTAAGATAGCAACAGACTATTGATAACTACTTGTTGGGTTGAATTAATCTATGTAAGAGAAAATCCACCTTCTTTCTCCATATACCATTGTATGCTTTTCAGTAAAACAAATTGATTAACAGTAATTTTAATCAGAAAAGTTATGAAAGCAAAAAGTCCTGGCTGATTCTATCATATGTCTATATTTAGTCTTCCCTCTTCCTGCGCTATCCTCGAGCATGATCACCCAGCATGCGTTCACAAATATTTGGCCTCCAGTTATATCCCAAAATGAACCGATGGAATCACATTTGTTCTTGTGGACAGAATTGTTAGCTAATGTTCTCTCCTTTGGTCCAAAAAGAATAAGAAGAAACCCGGAGAATCAAGGAATTATACAACGCTACTCTCCAAATGCGCAATGATTTGGTCTCAAAGTACTTGGCATTGTTTAAACGATGATATAAATTGCTGAATGGATTCTCACACCAGTCCAGATTCTCTCAGTAAAATCCCATTTCATTTAAAAAGTAACTGAAGGCAGAATTTACCAAACCTTTTGGCTTAGCGCTCTCCATGAAAAGCCAAGGATTTAATGCACTTTGGATGATTTCTTCTCCTGGATTTAGGAAAATGAAACTACTTAGGAAGGAATTCCGAGGTCAAACACTATGAGCTTATTGTGGTCTTGATGTTGTGGCCTTTATTTGAACTTATCAGAAGAGTCCTGTTTGGTTTTTAACCTTTCAATATAAACAAGAAGTTAATCTGGGAGAGGGGGTGCAGACAAGTTTATTTTGTTCTTCTTAAAAATTTTGCTTTTGTGAAACAGCATTTCAATGTCTCAGAACTTCTCGGTCAGGCCTATTACTTAAAGGTACAGGATAAGCTATTTTTATTGGGCTTTTAACTAGATACTGATGTAATTTCTTCTTCATTGTTTACCAGTTGATCCCCAAATTACTCTCATCTTTGAAGTTTTCTTTAAATGAAGAAAGACACTTGAACCTACTCTTTAAGTATGCATTTTAAAGGTTTTTTTCCCCTCGATTTTATTTATTTTGTTGTTTTTGTTGAAAATATACACAGCAAAACATACCCCAATTCAACAGTTTCTACATGTACAATATAGTAACATTGATTACATTCCAATTGTGCAATTGCTCTCACTCTCCTTTTCTGAGTCATTCCTCCCTCATTAACATAAAGTCACTTCCCCCTAAGGTTCCTATCTAATCTTTCAAGTTGCTGTTGTCAATTTGATTAAATATAGATAGCTCGTAAAAGAGCATAATGCTCAAGGCAGACCTTTTTTACTAGTTAAGCTAAGCTGTTGTTTTCAGTTGGTAGGAGAAATGAAGTCTTGGTACATGCTACAGTAAGATGGATCTTGAAGACATTATGCCAAGTGAAATAAGCCAATCATAAAAGGACAAATATTATATGACCTCACTTATATAAAAAGACAAGAATAGACAAATGTACAGAGACTAAAGTTTATTAGTGGTTACCAGGGACAGGAGGAAAGGGTAAAAGGCAGGTTAACAGTGATGGAAAAATCGCATTGATTAAGAGTAGGGTTGCACAGCCGATTACTTTAATTGCTGTTAATAAGTTGGACATTTGTAAAAAGTTGAATGGGCAAAAGTTGTGTGATAGCTGTATTTACAACAAGGACAAAGGAAAAAAAAGAGTATTTGCTGAGGCTGCTTATGTACAACCAAACACACTGTGGTGTTTGATTCCATGGTTTGCAGGTATAGGATCATGGTTTCATGGAACATCCCAGTTAATTGAACGTGTTTAGTGCTTCAGTTCTATCTCCTAGTTTGTTGTGTAGTACCTGGGGTCTTAAAAGCTTGCAAGCAGCCATCCAAGGCACAACAATTTGTCTCTATTCACCTGGAGGAACAGAGGAAGAAGGAGAGTCAGGAATAGGAGGAGGATATGGAATGTGTGGCTAATTGCCTCCATGAGCAACTGCCTCCTTTTCCATGAGACCAGAAGAACTGGATGGTGTCCAGCTATCATTACTGAACATTTTGATTAAAGATTCCAGAGAAGAATCTTGATCAAAAGGGGGAAAATGCAGAAAAGAATTTAAAGTTCTCATGGATTTCAGACTTTCTGGAGCCATGGTGGGTGGAAACCCTGAAACTAAATATGCATTTTTAAATAAGGGATAAATGCCAAATTTGAATGATTATGTTATTTCCACACTTAACCTGGTAGGCTGAATTCATATGAACTACAGTTTTTAAAGAATTGAAAGCAAAATTTCTAAGGCTTTCTGGAATATAATCTTGTTCTTGGTACCCTCTTCATTCCTGAAAAGACATTTTCACATACATATAAATGAGTTTCCCCCACATGTTTGTCAGTTTGTCCTACTGTGGGGGCATGTGTGTTGCTGTGTTGCTGGAAGCTATGCCACCAGTATTCAAATATTGGCAGGGTCACCCATGGCAGACAGGTTTCAGCTGAACTTCTAGACTAAGACAGACTGGAAAGAAGGACCTGGCGTTCTACTCCTGAAAAGAATTAGCCAGTGAAAACCTTTTCTGAATAGCAGCAGAATGTTACCTGTTATAGTGCCAGGAGATAAGCCTCTCAGGTTGGAAGGCACTCAAAAGATGACTGGAGAAGAGCTGCTTCCTCCAAGTATAGTTGACCTTAGTGATGTGGATGGAGTCAAGCTTTCAGGACCTTCGTTTGCTGATGTGACATGACTCAAAATGAGAAGAAACAGCTGCAAACACTCATTAATAATTGGAAGATGGAATGTATGAAGTATGAACCTAGGAAAATTGGAAATCTTCAAAAAATGAAATAGAATGCATAAACGTTGATTATCCTAGGCATTAATGAGCTGAAATGGACTGGTACTGGCCATTTGGAATTGGACAATTGCATAGTATACTATGCAGGGAATGGCAAATTGAAGAGGAATGGCATTGCATTCATCATCAGAAAGAACATTTCAAGATCTGTCCTAAAGTGCCACATTATCAGTGATAGGATAATATTCATACACCTACAAGGAAGACCAGTTAACAGGACTATTGTTCAAATTTATGCACCCAGCACTAAGGCCAAAGAGGAAGAAATTGAAGATTTTTGCCAACTTTGGCAGTCTGAAATTGATCGAATATGCAATCAGGATGCATTGATAATTAATGGTGATTGGAATTTGAAAGTTGGAAACAAAGAAGGAGGATCGGTAGTTGGAAAATATGGCCTTGGTGATAGAAACGATGTCTGAGATCCTATGATACCACTTCTTCATTGCAAATACCTTTTTTCACCGACGTAAATGGTGACTATACACATGGACCTTGCCAGATAGAATACATAGGACTCAAATCAACTATATCTATGGAAAGAGGCAGTGGAAAACCTCAATATTGTCAATCAGAACAATGCCAGGGGCCTACTGTGAAACAGGCCATCAATTGTTCATATGCAAGTTCAAGTTGAAGCTGAAGAAAATTAGAACAAGTCCACGAGAGCCCAGTATGACCTTGGGTATATCCCGCCTGAATTTAGAGACCACAAGAATAGATTTGACGTGTTGAACACTAATGACCGAAGACCAGATGAGTTGTGAAACGACATCAAGGACACTATACATGAAGAAAGCAAGAAGTCATTAAAAAGACAGGAAAGAAAGAAAAGACCAAAATGGATGTCAGAAGAGACTCTGAAACTTGCTCTTGAACATTGTGCAGCAAAAGCAAAGGGAAGAAATGATGAGGTCAAAGATTTGAACAGAAGATTTCAAAGGGCGGCTCAACAGTACAAAGTAAAGTATTATAATGACATGTGCAAAGAGCTGGCGATAGAAAACCAAAAGGGAAGAACACACGCAACATTTCTCAGGCTTTAAGAAATGAAGAAAAAATTCAAGCTTCGAGTTGCAATATTGAAGGATTATACAGGGAAATTGTTCAATGATGGAAGATGGAAGAAATACACAGTCACTAAACCAAAAAGAATTGGTCGACATTCAACCATTTCAGGGGGTAGTATATGATCATGAACCGACAGTACTGAAGGAAGAGGTCCAAGCTGCACTGAAGGCACTGGAGAAAAGCAAGGCTCCAGGAATTGACGGAATATCAACTGAGATGTTTTAACAAATGGATGCAGCACTGGAAGTGCTTACTCATTTATGAAAAGAAATTTGGAGGACAGCTACTTGGCCAACTGAAAGGAAGAGATCCATATTTATGCCTATTCCAAAGAAAAGTGACCCAATTGAATGCATAAACTATCGAACAACATCATTAATATCACACACAAGTAAAATTTTGCTGAAGATCCTTCAAAAGTGGTTGTAGCAGTACATCAACAGGGAACTGCCGGAAATTCAAGCCAGATTCAGAAGAGGACGGGGAACCAGGGATATTATTGCTGATGTCAGATGGATCCTGGCTGAAAGCAGAGAATACCAGAAAGATGTTTACTTGTGTTTTATTGACTATGCAAAGACATTTGACTCTGTGATCATGAAAAATTATGAATAGCATTGTGAAGAATGGGAATTCCAGAACACTTAACTGTGCTCATGAAGAACCTGTACGTAGACAAAGAGGCAGTTATTTGAACAGAACAAGGGAATACTGCATGGTTTAAAGTCAGGAAAAGTGTGCATCAGGGTTGCGTCCTTTCACTATAGTTATTCAGTCTGTATGCTGAGCAATAATCCGAGAAGCTGTATTATATGAAGAAGAATGGGACATCAGGATTGGAGGAAGGCTCATTAATAACATTGATATGAAGGTGACACAATCTTGCTTGCTGAAAGCAAAGAGAGCTTGAAGCACTTACTGATGATAATCAAAGACTACAGCCTTCAGTATGGATTACACCTCAACATAATGAAAACAAAAATCCTCGCAACTGGACCAATAAGCAACATCATGATAAACGGAGTAAAGACTGAAGTTGTCAGGATTTCATTTTACTTGGTTCTACAATCAACAACCATGGAAGCAACAATCAAGAAATCAAACGACACATTACACTGTGCAAATTTGCTGCAAAAGACCTCTTTAATGTGTTCAAAAGCAAAGATTTCACCTTGAAGACTAAGGTGCAACTGACCCTAGCCATAGTGTTTCCAATTGTCTCCTATGCAAGTGAAAGCTGGACCATGAATAAGGAATACCAAAGAAGAATTGACACTTTTGAATTATGGTGTTGGCGAAGAATATTGAGTACACCATAGATTGCCAAAAGAAGGAAAAAATCCGTCTTGGAAGAAGCACAACCAGAATGCTACTTAGAAGTAAGGATGGGGAGACTATGTCTCACATACTTTGGACATGTTATCAGGAGGGATTAGTCCCTGAAGAAGGACATCAAGCTTAGTAAAGTAGAGAGTTAGTGAAAAAGAGGAAGATCCTCAATGAGATGGATTGACACAATGGCTGCAACAATGGTCTCAAGCATAGTGATGATTGTGAGGATGGTGCAGGACCTGGCAGTGTTTCTTTCTGTTGTACCTAGGATTACTATGAGTCAGAACCAACTTGATGGCACCTAACAACAACAACATAAATGAGTTTAAGAATTTACTACAGTTTAAAAAAAATTAAAGCCCAAAACCCCAAGACTTTCTGAAATAGATCCTTATTCTTGGTGTCCTCTGCATTCCTGAAAAAAAAAAAAAACAAAACAAACTTTTTCATATACTCGAAAATAAGTTTAAGATTATTAACTTAAACTCAAGCCAAAAGTAATTAATGGGGTTGAGGATGGTTATGGGCCATAGTAAGAAGGAATGAACCTTGTTTCTTTCTCTGCACATCACGTATGAACTACTTTTACTTTGCCTGCGACAGTGCCACGGTACGCAGAGATGGCAATGCACTTGTTCTCTTTTCAACTCCCAAAACTTGATGAGCAAGTAAATTTTTATTTAAGGCTAGCAGGAAGCATTTTGAGTATTAGGCCTTCTCAAGGGGACTTTTTCTTTTTCTCTAATAGCCTCAAAGTTCACATGGTATGAGAACCTCAGGGAGTTGGAATTCTGGTCATACTATTCATTTTCTGCTTTGAGTGCCCTGCAGACTACTGTGCTTCTCTCCTCATGCACCATAAGAATCTATCTGTATGCTATTAAATTTTGGAGGTAAAAGAAATTCTAAAATGAAAGAACTTACATGGGAATATTCCTTAATGACTGCTGATTGGGTATGTGCAGTGACACTATTAAAAGTCAACTCTTGACTTGGAAAGAGCCAAGTTTAAAATTATGTTAGAGGCCCATGGGCACCCTTTACATCAATGGGCAGAGGCTTTTCCTTGGAGATGTTATTGGGTACATTGACAAGTGAGTTTCTAAAATTTGCGCTGTAATCACTAAAATAATGGTAAAGCACTGCATCATATGATAATTACTTTTATCAATTGACAGATATATCTGGGTCAATTTCCATCTTTAAATTGACAAGGCTAAGTGCAATAAGCTTAATTTTTATAAATACTATTGCCAATACTTAATATATTTAGGCATTTTACCTTGTATCTTCCAAAAATTGTATAATTTCTTGGCATCTAATCATGATCACTTGAATGATACCCAATATGGCAATATTACCAGTGGATTCTGAGTGTCATATTTGGTTAAAGTGACACTTCTTTGTGTAAAATTTGCCCTTCCCGATACTGAATTTTAATATTCACTTTGATATAAATCTTTGCCTTCTGGGAGACTTCGATTGCCTCAGACATGATCAGAAATATGTATTAAAAATTATTTCTTGATTATTATTAAGAATTACCTTCGTTCTCCTAATGGACATATTTCCAGTAGTTTAATTGTTGACGAACTTACCATGGTCCATAGTAAACATTATATCTGTATCACTCAAAAAAATCAATGAAGGTCTTCACGTGGATTTTGATCTCTACATAAAAGGCAACTTATCCAAAAAAGATTTAAAACTGAAGTGTTAAATGATGCAGTTCTTTCTTATAAAAGCAATTTAATATTTATTTATGTCTCTGAATAATAATTGATCAAGCTGTATCTTGTAAGCTCATTTAATATCGCCCTATCTTAGTACAAATAGGATGATGGATAATATTATTTTGGCAAATGACAAAGGTCAATCTACTTTCAGAAGTTCAATAGTATTCTGTCAGGACTCTATGTTTTGCTCCCTTTAACATGGAAGAGGCTCTTTCAAAATATGAATTTCCAGAAACTAAGCTAATCCTTAGAAGAACATCATGCTTGGTAGGGTAGAGAGCCAGCGAAAAAGAGGAAGAACTTCAATGAGATGGATTGACACAGTGGCTGCAAAAATGGGCTCAAACATCGCAATGATTGAGGATGCCGCAGGACCAGGCCGTGTGTCCTTCTGTTGTACGCAGGGTCTCCATGAGTTGGAACCAACTTGACAGTGTAACAACGACAACAAGCTAATGCACAACTGTTTTTTGCTTTGCCTCAAGCAATAGCTTTAAGCACTAGGTTTGTTCAGACCTTAGGATTGAAACTGTCTACTGGTAGTACATGAAAATAACTTCAACTGCCTAATGTTTTAGATTTCTTTCAAAACGTCATTATTAGATTCTCATATTCTTTATGAACCCTCTCTCCAAAGGGACCTTGCCAGGCCATTTTCTCTTTCCTCTCCTTTTGATCTTGTTACCGTCTACTCATTCTTCAGATGAGAGTCATTTCTCAAAGAGATCTTCCCTAAACCCCTATTTCGATTCTCCTAACAGCATGTACCTCTCCTTTGTAACAGCAATTTTATCTTTATTTGTAACTTACTTTGTTAATATTTCTCTACCCTCACTACACTGAAAACTGTATGATGGGAGGGATTATATCTATTTTTTCTTACTATTGTTTCTGCAGTCACTAGCATAGTGTCCTTGGTATATCGCCTACATTCATGTAAGTACACAGACTTGGGAAATGTACCAATTATCCGTTGATACAATTTATCATTGTCTATTCTCTGGCCGTAGTAATTCCTATTCCTTATACACACAAAATACACTTGCCCTCTTCCTTGAGTTATGACTTCAGGATTCAAGTCTGGGACCTCATCTTTTAAATCAGGACCAGGTATGAATTAGGCTTCTTGGGTACAGCTGCTTAGAATATACAGCTCCTGGGGGACCTCACACCATCAAGAAAGCACTGCCAGGAGCAGAGCACGTCCTTTGGACCAGGGTCCCTGCGCCGAGAAGCTCTGAATCCAGGGAACACTGATGAGAAGGCCGACAGAGAAAGACTTCCCCTGGAGCTGACGCCCTGAATTTGGACTTTTAGCCCACTTTGACTGTGAGGAAATAAACTTCTCTTCGTTCAAACCATCCACTTGTGGTATTTCTGTTATGGCAGCACTAGATGACTAAGACAGAATTTGGTACCGACAGAGTGGGGTGCTGCTCTAACAGATACCTAAAATGTGGAAGCGGTTTTAAAAATGAATGGATAGACGTGGGGCAGTGACAGAGGACCAGCAGCAGCAGAGAACCTACAGCAGCAGAGAAGCAGCAGCAGCAGAGAAACAACAGCAGCAGAACCAGGAGACCGGTGAAAGACAGCGCTGGAGCCGACCCATGGAGCGAGAGAGCCGAATGCCTGTGAGCAGGAAGCTTCCTGGCGGAGTGGGGTGCCTCCGGGCACTTACTGGTGGAGCTACTGAACTTTGGAACACTTGGCCCAGCAGGGCAGATGCGGGCATGAGGCCTGAGGGTCAAGAGGCCATAGGAAGCAGAAGCTGAAGAGACAAGGGACACAAGAAGCCGAGCTGCTTCAGTCTCAAAAGGTATGGCCATGACCTCAGGGATTTCAAGGGTGGAGCCATGGCCTCTGGTGTTTCTAAGGGTGGAGTTGTCACTCCGATGGACTAGGAGAATGGTGTGCCTAAAGCCAAGGGAGCAGAGTTGCTGTCCCAGTGGGCCTGGAAGGCGGAGCTGAAGCCCAGGGCCAAGGGGCCTCCACTCAAAATCCAGAGACTGTGGCCAATGCCTAGAGTCTGGAGGGCAGGGCCATTGTGTAAATTGTCTCAGAGAACAAAGGATTATTTTCAAAGCCTTGAGGGCTAATGTAAGGTGTTCTGCTGACTTGCTTGGTGCCTGTTATCACTTCTTTCCCTGCAATTTCTCCCATTTGTGATGGAAATGTCTTGCTTGTGCCTGTTCTGCCATTGTACCTTTGGAAGCAGGTAACTTATAATCTAGATTTCACAGATGAAGAGGAATGTTTGGATTTTGGACTTGGAGTTAAGACTTTTGCTATGATATGATGGGGTGAATATGTTTTCCATGTTGCAAGGATGTGATTTTTGGGTGGCCAAAGGGTGGAATGTCATGGTT
>NW_004444265.1:372975-382652 GCF_000243295.1 Trichechus manatus latirostris
GGCCTACAGAGAGAGAAAGACTTCCCCTGGAGCTGATGCCCTGAATTTGGACTTTTAGCCTACTTTGACTGTGAGGAAATAAACTTCTCTTCGTTAAAACCATCCACTTGTGAATATTTCTGTTATGGCAGCACTAGATGACTAAGACAACTATTATTCTTAACAGTAAAAAAATGGAAACAAAAAACTAATATCCAGCCAGTGGGAAACAAAGAGGTGACTTATAGTATATCTACTTTATGAATTATTGTAAAATAACTGAAGCAATGGTTGTGGAGACTAAGTAAGAAACTGAAAATACCTGACAATTTTATACTAAAGTGCAGGTCAAAAAAAAGAATATATAGCTCCTCTTGATCCAGAGAATTGAGAACCGAAAAAACTAGTTACCTCCCTGCCCCCTCCACACACATATATACCTGACAGGGTTACCAAAATAAACACTCCCATCAAAATGGGGAAACAAGAGGCTAATAGCAATTATCAATCCATAGCAATTCTGAAATTCAGATGGGCACGTTGTCAGGGCTCCCTGTTTCAGGGGCAGAAAATATTTCTTGATTAGGGTTCGGTAATGTTCCCTGGAGGTAATTCCATCATCCATTGTTCTCTTCTTCTCTTGGCTTCCCCTCTGGACTCTTGGCTCTGTCCTCTGAGATATTTTTCATGTTTGATAATAAATTGCTGATGGTTCCAGCTGAGCAGATTTCTCTCCCTTCTTCCTGCCCATAGAAAGTTGGGGACGCACAAGCCTCGTTTATCCCCGTTCCTTTCAATTCATGCTGGTAAAAAAAAAAAAATCCCTTATAAGTTTCATATATCAGATTATGAGTGTATCTGATTATAGTCCACTCCATTAAAAGCCATATCTACATTCCTTTTTGAAATTGTTCTCTTCTACTTTGGGTGGCAGATCAGGATGCTGTGGGACAACATCCTTAAGATTCTTAGAAGCCCTTTGTCCCATTGAGGGGGGCTACTAGGTACTGCCTTAAATCATTTTGAGTCATAACAAAGGATCTTACAGTCACACCCTTGATTTATTCTTTATTCTGAGGCCATTTCTTTCTTGGAGAATGTTTTGCTGGATGAAGAGACTGAACATGAGAATGTTTTATTTACCAACCCAGCAAATCTTGGCAGTCCAAACTGAATAGTTCTTTCTATAGTTCATATCTCTTTTATAGTATCTTATTATACACAGATAGAAGCACCAAACTGATAAGTTTAACATTCCCTCTAAAGTTCTTATTATCCAGGTCTGCAAGTTCTTTAGGCATATTTTCTGGCTTCCAAGTTACCGCAAGTGATGATTCTGCAAATTGTTCCACCTCTGTGTAATATGGGAAACCAGTATCTATAGACGTTTTCTCTGATTTTTACCAGTACTAACAGTTTCCTTACCACTTTTCCAGGCTTCACCTATTAGCCCTGCTCCTACAAAAGCCAATGACACAGATTTATATTTTCGTTATGGTAGCACATTCTTGGTGCCAAGTTTTGTATTATTGTCTGCTGTCTCATTAAAAAAAAAAAAACAAAAAACAAACAAAAGCCCAACACCATTTTATGTGCTTACAATTCTGAGTGGCAGCAATTTGGGCTGGGCTCATTGGAAAATTCTTCTGTTACTCTTGCCTGGGATCACTCATGTGGCTGCAATCATCTGACGATTTAACTGGGATTGGATGGTCTAAGATGGCTTTACTCACGTGTGACAATTGATACCGGCTGCCTACTGGGCCTCTTTTTTCCATGTGTTATCTCGTCTTCAAGGAGGCTACATCAGGCTTCTTCACATAATGGTCTCAGGGTTCCAAGACGGCAAGAACAGAGCATACAAAGCTTCTTGAGACTGACAACTCAGAAGTTGCATAATGTTGCTTCCAAAATATCTTGCTCAAAGCAAGCCACAAGGCCAGACAAGATTCAATGGAATGGAAATATGCTCTGTCTTGATGAGAAAGCAAGAAAGCCACATTGCATAGGGATATGTGTTCAGGAATGAGAGGGATTTTGGCAGCCATCTAGGGTTCAGTGAGACAAGCAGAGCTGCCAACAATGCTATGGGGTATGGGATTTATGATTGGAATTAGACTGTAAACAATGGGTAAGATTTCCAGAAGTGAAGACACAGAGAGCCGGAGTATCAGAGAAGAAAGCATTAACGAATCATCCTCAGGCAAGGGCTCAGAGAAAGTGGAACAGCAAAGGAGGAACTCATGGAAAAATCTATGGGAAATGTGGCCTCAGTATAGACAATGCTCTGTTGGTTTGTCACTAATTGTCTTGTGGTAGGCATGGGACCACCGTTGGTCAACAGGGTCTGGAAGAAGAGCTATATGGAGCACAGAGAAGAGTGGGGACAGCTTGGATCCCATTGAGCATCTATCTCTGTTTAGCCATCACTGTAACAGACCATGAGATGACCTTTAGAAAGTCATAGCTGTTGCTTCAAATCTCATGCAAGTCCTTCTTTGCCCAGGGTCACATGTCTTTCATGGATCCTAGGCACTTTTGCCTCGTTGTCTCTTTCTTTAATTAAAATAATAATAATAATCTTAAAAATTACATTTTATGGCTGTGTGCCTATAAAGATGAATATAATCCAGGTTAGATTTATTATAATGTTTATTATTTTTATATTCACTTTTTTCTTCTGATTTTTTAATAAGTTAAAATTGAAACATTTTTGTAGGAGCTTGAAAGCATTGAGGGCCCTAAGCTCAGTGTCTCTGTGTCCAGAGCTGGCTTCAGGGGCTTGTGACCTGTGCAGTCACATGAGGTCTTATGTTCAGAAGGGGGACCTGTTCTTGGGGGTCCATGCTCTGTAGTTGCCATCTTGAAATTCATAATAATTTTGGCTATGAATTTGTGTTTTGTAAATGAAGTCCACTGGGACAATGCAGCGTGTTCCGGGGGTTTCAAGCCTCATCTTATGTGTGATTCCACCTTCCACTGCCTCCCTGCCTCTCTAGGATGGCTTCTTGGTCACCTGGTCCCCTCTCTCTGGCACCCTGGGCCTTGTGCAGTGACTGGGCTGCTCTCCACTCCCAGCGTAGACCTGGGCAGAAGGATCTCATGGCATCTCAGGGCAAGCATGGCAGCAGAGGGCAGCATGACAACATGTTACATGGGTCACTAGTTGGGGCAAGCCTCTCGGCCACCCTCATCCAGGTACAGTGTGTGTTGTGGTAGAGAGGTTGCAATCCCTTGGACCTCTTGTCTGCTGTTGGAGTTGGGGTTGCAGGTCATGAGAAGGGGAGATTAAAATCCTGACCCCAGCCAACAGGGGCAGGAGGGAGACCCTGGCCATCTGTGGGTGCACCTGCATGTAAGCTGAGCCATGGGATGGAGCTCCCAGGAGCCTGGTGGGTGTGCACTAGGCTACCCAAGGAGTATCCCCATGTCCAAGATAGCGTGACGTTAAATAGCAAATAAAAACAGCAGGACCGGTCAAGAGAAAACCACTGCAGAGGAAGGAAAAAGTTGTATATTTACTACCTTTAACAGTACGTTTTCCCTCTGTTTGAACAAGTGGCCCCACAATTTCATTTTGTACTAGACTCTGCAAAGCCCACTCTTACCGGACCTCAAGGAAATTTGGCCCTGCTGGAGCAATTCTAATTCAAAACAATGGCGAGATGGAGATTCTGGGAAACATAGCTCTTACCCTATCCAAGTTAACAACCCGGCACCAAAAGGAATGAAGATTCCTAGAAAAGCACAGACATGCTTTTCCATATATCATATCAGCAAGTATTTGTAGAATGCCCATTCTATATTTCGTACTTTCTCAGACACAGCAACAAAAACACAAATAAACATAGGTACCCTGGAGCTTCTGAAAGAAATTTCACTTTACCTGCACCTAGTCAGTGGTTAAAGTGTTCAACTGCTAACTGAAAAGTTGGTGGTTCAAAACCACCAGTGACTCAGTGGGAGAAAGATGTGGCAGTCTGCTTCCATAGAGATTTACAGCCTTGGAAGCCCTATGGGGTCCCTATGAGTTGGAATCGACTTGATGGCAGTGGGTTTGGTTTTTTTTTTTGGCTAGCACTGTTCAAGGTGTAGACTTTGGCAGAGAACTACTTGAACATTGTCACAATTGTCTTTAATTGAAATTGCATTTTGAGATTTCCAGTTTGAATCATGCTAAAAAAGTGGAAGAAAATGTCCTTGCTCCTAACCATGAGCCTTCCTAACATATAGGATTTGACATGTATGCTGTCTGTCACCAGGGTATATCAAGCAGTCACTACAGCCCAGCTACAAATGCACATTACTTCCTTCCTTTATTTTATGATTAACCTTTGCTTCAGTGCACTCACAAACCAAGATGGTATGGTCTATAGAGCTGAGATTGAACAGTTTTTAAATTTCAGTTGTTGCTGAAAGCATTATATTGGAAAGCAGACACTGAGTACTTCATTTATTGTGATTTATTCATCACTCTTGTATATAGCTACAGTGTCACTACAGTAAAGTTTCCTACTTGGGAACGCAAATGCCAACATTCAAAGCAGGCTCCTCGGCAACTTCCTGGTATAGAACTGACCATACAGCCTTGGTGCCTGGAGGCGTTGCTCCTCAAGAAATGGAAGAAGACAGAACAGAAGAAGAATACTCTGACTTCTTAACAGAAATGTTTCTGAATATTTCAGAAAAAAGAAAAAAAAAAGCTAATTCAAACAGACCCCAGACCTCAACTTCCCATGGGAATGACATTGCTTTGATTTTTATCTTCCTAGTAAAAGTGCAAACCTTATTCTAATTTGTGCAATTTCTAGAAAAAAAATAAACATTTGATTTCTTAAAGCTCTTATTAAAAGAACTTCAAAACATTTCAAATATTCATTATTTATAACACCTTGGTTTTAGAAACACAATCACTGATCTTTTATGTCTAGAAAAGTGCCAATCAGATAAATGGTTCTTAGGGTTTTTTTTTTTTTTTTTTAATATTGAGTAGTGAATGGAATGGAATGATTATCCCAAGGTATTCTGATTCCCCAAACAACTCCATAGACCTTACTTGTTTATTATACAAAAGTGTTTAAAAGGAATTGGACCCTAAGGTCTAAATAAGTGTATTAATAATTGTTTCTTCCAGTACAAATATTCACAGCAGTTATTTTAAGACAATCGTAGTTTATATTAAATTTTTCTCACTTCTTTTTCTCTACTTAATTAAAATAGAATATTTATTTGTACGTAGTTCTGGAAGAGAAGTCTGAGGAATGTTTTATACTTGAATCAGACAATTAATATTGTTTTCAACCACTTTTCATGTTTTCCTTTTTTCTCATTAGTTGGTGTATTAGTTTTCTAGGGCTGCCATAACAAAATACCACAAACAAGGTCGCTTATAAGAATAGAAATTTATAGTCTGCTGCCTGTTGTCTATTGTCTGTTCTGGAGGCTAGAAGTTTAAATCAACCTGTTGGCAGGGCCATGCTCCCTCCGAAGACTCTAGGGGAAGATCCTTTCTTTTCTCTCCCAGCTCCTGGTAGCTCCAGGCATTGCTTGGCTTGTAGACGTATCTTCACATGGACTTTCTTCCTCTGTCTGTCTGTCTGACTCTCTTCTCCTCTTTCATAAGAACACCACTCAGATTGGATTAGGTCCCATCTGACTCCAGTATGACCTCCTGTTAACTTAACTGATAACATCTTCAAAATCCCTACTTCCAAACAAGGTCACGTTCACATGTACCAGGGCTTAGGACTTCAACATCGCTTTTGGGTGACACAGTTCAATCCATAACATTGGTGAATTGTTCATTTTATGATGTTTTTTCTATATTAGCCATTAATTGAAAATCAGCTCAAGGAAGGCAATCGAATGACACATAGCGAGGTGTCCCTGAGTCTCCCCACTTGCCCACGGGCAGCACACAGATGATTTTAGGGCCTTTCTTTCTCCTCTAGATTCAGAATGTCATCTTCTCTCCATGCTCTATCTTTGTATACTTTATACTTACTGGACACTCCATCAGTGTTTATTAAAGGGATGTATACATAGTGACATAATTATTTTACTGCTATAATGAGGTAGCTCTGAGTCAGCGTAGCTATTTGTCTCCTAGATTTTTCCTCCCAACAAACTCCCTAAGGTGTGTGTTATCCCTGTTTTTAAAGTGGGTGGAGTTGCTGCCCGGAGCCGTTAAGTCATCTGCCCACTATCACGTGCCTGGTAAATTGTCAGCTGGTTTGCAACCTAGTCCTGCTGAAGCCAAAATTATGATCTTTCCCACTACAAATATAGAAAAAGTGGAAAAGCCTTTCAAAAGATAACTCCATTTATTATTCCTACTTTTTTACTACTGAAAATTCCAGCACAGATGAATTGTGGTCACATCAAGTGATATCCATGCTGCTGGCTGTGTCACATTATTTATACTTTAACCACAATTTATGAGTCATTATTAAAGATTAGTCAACTGATACGCCTTGTGGTGTAAAGCTTCGCTGCACCTCGTGTTCATTTCTGTGTGGTCTGAATTATGAAGAAATTTATGTGATGCCATTTGGGTTCAACATTCAGTGTAAGGGACTCTTTATTTACTTATTTGTTTATTCATTACATCAAAATTTTCAAACAAAGTCTAATCTTTAAAGGAAGCTAGCTTTTTCTAGTGCTTACGTAACTTCAAAGTTGTAAATTTGGGTGCTCGTTATAATTAGCTCTCCTGGGTATACAACTTCTGAGAGAGAAATACTCTAATAGTTTGATCCATTATAAAATATTATGCTTTTTTTAAGTAAAATAAATAAAATTTATTTTTCCTCTTTGTATTATTTTTAAAAGTATATAATTCAGGTTACTAATAATAAAGGGAAAATAGGTCCTTTAAAAATTTATTTAATGTTTGAGGACTTTTTAGAGAAAAAATTATTTCTTCTCACAGTGAAGGAAGATGGGCAGCAGCTAGGCTTATCGTGACATGCCACCACTTCTCCCTCCTTGGGTTCTTCTTTTAAATTTTCATACCCTCAAACTCTTATGCCTTTTCCAACCCAGATCTTACTAGTCCTTAAAGTCTACTGGGAAACCATTTTCCCAGCAGCTGGCCCCTAAACATTCCAGGCTCTTACCCTTTCCAAACCTTAGAATTTTCCCATTAGACAATTAACAATTGTTATGTGGTATGTCTTCTCTCTCCAGGGAAGAGGAGAAGAAGGACGGAGACCATTCTATTTCTGCTACATTGTTCTCAGCGCCTTAAATATAGTGTTGGTTGAATCATAGGTGATGAATAAAAACATATTGAAGGTATCCAACTACACTCTAATTTGCAAAGGGAAGAACTGTCCCTTCCCACAATTATGAAGTGATATAACTTCCTGCTTGGTGGTATTAGTCTCCAGGTGGCATGACTTGGAGGTTGGACTAACCTGCCACAGCTGAATCACTGAGGACTTTGCTCTTGCTTGGAGACTGGAGGATTCAAAGGAAGTAAAAACCTGTATGGGAGGCAGGGAGAGACATTTACTGACAGTGGCAGAAAAAGCAAATGGCACTTGTTATTTGTTAATCCTGTACAATTAACACTGACATGGGGAAAATAATGGCTTGCAGAACTACAATGTGATCACAACATATCCCAGGAAATCATGTAAGATTAATGGCAGGTGTGAAATTAACCAGTGCTATTTTCATAAATGCTATAATTAACCCAGATTTCCAGGAAGAGGTCTTTAAGGTTCTGTGGAATCCTCTGTAGTCATCCTTCTTTGTGTATTTACTTCTAAAATGGTGGGTGTGCCCCAAAGAGGATTCCTCCATGAGTTTTTGACCTGTTCCTAATTCTCAGTGAAGAGGTAAGTATCAGGACCTTGTTTGTGTATCCATACCTATTCCTCATTTGTTCCTTGTATTTTAAAAACGTGTGTTGCAGGTGTTTGTTAATGTTTAATTTTGCTTCCAGTAAAAACATTCTCTATATTTGGCTTTGTAGTATTTGCCACTTAAGAATGCAGAATTTATTATTATGTGCTTAAAGCAATCATTTAACACTGACATTTTAAGTATGACAATAATCCAAGTAATTGTCACCCATTCAGTTAACTGAAAATATTTCCACTTCCTGAGACAGCTAATTATAATGCAGTGTTACTATCATTTAATTGTAGATATGTTTGTTTTTGTGTTTATTTTGATTTAGGCTGTCTTCAAGGAATCCCTAGTCTCAAACTTGGCAAATCTGCCCTTCCTCTTTCTCTGCTGCTTTCTGAAAACAAATGAAAACACTATGGCAAAAGTCTTGGAAGGAAAACAAGAGAATTTCTGTTTTTCACTAGCTTTGATCATGGCTTCAGGTGCTTGGATTGCTAGCTATTGTTTTCTTAAACAATCTGATCAATTATTATATAAATGAGGATTAATTCTAAATTTACTTAAAAAGTCTAGAAGGTAAGTTCAGATATCTCAGGTAGAGGTCCTCTCTGTGACTCTTTACCATTGGAGGCAGGTAGGTGGTGTTTGCCTCTAGGCTTCATGAGACATGGGTTCAAATTCCCAGTATGGCTTTCACCTTGTATGGGAATTCTACTAAGATCTGATTTATACAAGAATTATTGGATTGTCCCCTCATTTTACAAATCCCCTAAATTCAAGAATGTATCATTTCTTAATTTAGTATCAGACACTTCCATTTAGATTTCATTTAAAGGGCAGTTAAGTATTTCTTTCATTTTTATCATATCATACTAGAAATACCCTAATTTCACCATCATATATGAGAGACAGTTTTGCTGGATATCTTAGTCTTCTAGTGCTGCTCCAACAGAAATACCACGAGTGGATGGATTTAGCAAAGAGAAGTTTATTCTCTCACAGTCCAGTAGGCTACAAGTCCAAATTCAGGGCATTAGCTCCAGGAGAAGGCTTTCCCTCTCTGTCAGCTCTGGAGGAAGGTCCTTGTGAAGCATCAGTGTTTCCTTGGTCTGGGAGCTTCTCTGCACAGGAACGTCAGGTCCAAAGGACATGCTCTGCTCCTGGCACTGCTTTCTTGGTGGTGTGAGGTTCCCATGTGTTTCTGCTCGCTTCTCTCTTTCATATCTCAAGAGACATTGCATTAAGACACTATCTAATCTTGTCAACCTCATCAGTATAACCTCATCACAGTAATAGAATTTATAACACATAAGGAGATCACATATAATCTCATCATAGTGATAGAGTTTACAATACATAAGGAAATCACATCAGATTACACAATCATACAACACTGGGAATCATGACCCAGCCAAGCTGACAGATATTTTTGGGCGACACAACTCAATCCATGACACTAGATATATAATTCTTGGCTGGCATTTTTTTTCCTTCAAGACTTTATATACGTCATCCCATTGCCTTCTTGCTTACATAGTTTCTGCTGAGTAGTCCGAGCTTATTCTTATCCATTCTCCTTTGTAGATGACTTTTTGTTTATCCCTAGCCAATCTTAAAATTCGCTCTTTATCTTTGGTTTTGGCAAGTTTGATTATAATATGTCTTGGTGACTTTCTTTTGGGGTCTACCTTATGTGGGGCTCGATGAGCATCTTGGATAGATATCTTCTCATCTTTTTTTTTTTTTAATATTTTATTGTACTTCAGGTGAAGGCTTACAGAACAGATAGTTTCTCATGTAACAGTAACACAAATGCTGTTTTATGACATTGGTTAACA
>NW_004444265.1:391965-450088 GCF_000243295.1 Trichechus manatus latirostris
TCCTCCTGTATGGATTCAGCTCAGGTGCCCAGGTAGATAGCCACCAAGTGTGTGGTGTAGGCTCTCACCTACAGTCCTAGACAGGCATGGATAAATGGTGTAGGCACAGGCATCTGGCTGCAGCAGGGGGACACAGTCTGAGCAAGGCAAGGGGCTGACGGTTGCCCCCGAGTGTCCAGGAGAAAGGCGAGTTCCTGTTCCCTAGAGCGCATATGTGGGTGGGTTTTGGAGCCGGACTAGGAGCACCCATTGCTGTTGGCTGTAATGACTGGGGGGCACCTCTTACTCTTGGGCCCCTATTGAAGGTGGCTAGGTGGCATGGGTGGAGCTACCAGTCCTCAGGACCCTGATGTGGGTAGGTGAAGATCATGCTTAATAGGCAGAGCAGAGTCAAATGTCATGAACCTGCTACTTCACAGCTGAAACAGCTGAAGTTCGAGTTATGGTATATACCCTGTTGTACTGTGGTAATGAGTGCCTATGCTGTTGAAATGGGCCCACACAAGTCTATGCAAGGGGAAAGGCACTCAAAATTCCATGGATCCCTTATGCCTGTGTCTAGGTAAAGGAGTTGTGCCTAACCTGAGTTCTTGGCTTAGGGGAGTCAGCAGTTTATTTTTTCCTGTTTGTTAATTTGTTCACTCTCCAAGGCCGGGAGAATGGCTCAGGGCATGTGAGAGATCCTGCTTCCTGCCAAGGGGACTTGGCAGTTGCTGAAGCTGGCCTGGGACCCAGTGCACAGCAGGGAGTGGGGAGATAAATGGAGAGAGGTTTTTCCCTGAGGGGGGTGTTTTTGATCCGGGGGGTAGGCCGGACGCAAATACTTATCTTTCAGCAATCAAGGGCCATTTCTCACTGGTTCTGCATGGCTGAGGAGACTCTCAGGGGCTGGGTCTCTCCCTGCATGGAACATGCCTCCTGAATACCGATGCTTGCCTGCCTCACCACACCCCCCCAAGCTGATCAGGCCTGAAGGGCTCAGGCTCTCGCCAGCTTGGGTCTGGCAACTCCTCACTATTTTGGAACCATCTCTCCCTCTCCCTGCCACTCTGTCTGATCCCTCAACTTTTCCTTTAATGTTCAGGGCTCCCAGATTGTCATATATAATCGAATCACTTGTTTTTTTCGGTCTTTGTTGTAAAAGGGTCCACCGGCAGTGTTTGACTACTCTGCCATCTTGGCCCTGCCCTCCCCATCATATCATACTAGATCTTTCTTTTCATTTAACATACTGCTCTCCTAAGTTATCTATTGAGATTTATTTATTTATTTATTTTCACCAAATTAGACCCAATAATCAACGCCATAATTATGAAGACTAGCACAGGAAATGTAAGATTTTACATAGTAACAGATTTGCACCATGTTTTTAACCTTATTTTTGTGTGTGTTATCTGTGATTGCTCAGGGAGATTCAATCCCAGGCTTGTAAATCTCTTCTTATCACTCTCTCTCTCTCTCTCTCTCTCTCTCTCTCACACACACACACACACACACAGTACTTTGCTAAGAATCTCATGGCAACTTCTCTAAATGACATTTGATGCTCCTGATAGGTGCAATGTGGGCATTTAATAATCATCTTGTCCCCTACAATGAATACACACACAGACACATAGCAGCAACCACACCACCACCAATAATAAATTATTCAATTATTCTTTCACCTTTGTAATTCACCTGAAGGACTGTACTGAAACTAGTAAGAACTTAAGGTTCTTTCTGGGTTTTAATGACTTGAGTGATATCATCAAGGCAAATCTGTTGATGATTGTCTTCCTTGTTCTTATGATATTTTTCAATTCATTTCAATTTCATTTATTTGGTATATTTTTATTTAATGTCAATTCCTATTCTAGATGTTGTGAGATTTTAGAAATTCAATGTACTAGGTAGTATCAATCGAGCCCTGGTGGTGAAGTGGTTAAGAGCTTGGCTGTTAACCAAAAAGTTTGGTGGTTCAAATCCACTAGTCGCTCCTTGGAAACTCTGTGGGGCAGTTCTACTCTGTCCTATAGGGTCACTATGAGTTGGAATTGACTCAGTGGCAATGGGTTTGGGTTTAGGTAGTATCAATAAAGCATGCTTTAAAATGGCAAATAAAGGAAATCCCCCAATACCAACGGCCTAACCAAAGAGGAGTTTATTTCTCTCACATAATAAGAAGTTGGTAAGAAGGCAGTAGCTGGTATTGTTTCAGCAGCTCAGCTCCATCAAGGTTCTGGCTCAGCTCCTCTGTGACTCTCTCCTTCTACCTCTTATTGTTTTCAAGAGCACAAAATATCTAGATTACATTCAAAGGTGGAAAGATATGTCTGTGGGAAGTAAGCTTTCTCTTCACGTTTTTCACTCATACTAGGGAGAGAATTGTCTTTCTCAGAATCTCTTCAGCAACCTTTCTCTTGCATCTCATTGTCCAGAACTGGGTCACATAGCCACTCTGGGTTGGAAGGTGGGATTGGAAAAGGGACTATCTAGTTTTTTCTTGCCTCTATAGTTGGAAGCAGACAAGGGACAACTGGGTTGGAAAATGCCTCTAGGTAACCAAGCAATATTGCCACATGGGTCATACAAAACTTACAATCATTTTAATTGACTATTTTTGTGGACTCACAGAAAAGAAGTTTTATTTGTTTTTTTCTCAACATGGCATATTAGAATTTATATTTAATTTATAATAGGATTTGTATTAGAATTATTTAGTTAAAATAGCAATATTTTATTTTACATTAGTTCAAATTTAAAAAAAAAGTGGGGATCGAGGGTGGTAGAAGATTAGGAGTAGAACTGGCCTCTGGCCTCAGGGATGACTTACTATTGGGACTCAATAGCTCTGTCTAGAATGCTTCATTGGGCATCTTTTGGCATAGCTGGTTCCATCTTATTCAGGCCTCAGCTCAAAGGTCACCTCCACGAAGGGGTCCTCCATGTTCACGTAACAGTAACTATCACATTATTCTGTGTGTGTGTGTGTGTGTGTGTGTGTGTGTGTGTGTGTGTGTGTTTAAATTAGGGTTCTGGTTGTACAGAGGTCTGTAAGGGAAAAGATGAGAAAATATGGAATAAACTGTTTTGGGGAAGAGGTAGGTGAATTTACATTTGAGTGGATATGAAGTAGGAAGACCTTTGAATTACGTGTTAGCACCTGCCAAGTCCTCTATGTGTCTGTCAGTTTGTCATACTGTGGGGGTTTGTGTGTTGCTGTGATGCTGGAAGCTCTGCCACTGCCTGGTATTAAGATACCAGCATGGCCACCCATGGTGGACAGATTTCAGCTGAGCTTCTGGACTAAGACAGACTAGGAAGAAGGACCTGGCTGTTTACTTCTGAAAAGAATTGGCCAGTGATTCTTATGAATGGCAGCAGAACATTGTTTGATATAGTACCAGTAGATGAGCCCCCCAGGTTGGAAGACACTCAAAAGACGACTAGGGAAGAGCTGCCTCCTCAATGACATGGATGGAGTCAAGCTTTCAGGACCTTCATTTGCTGATGTGGCAAGACTCAAAATGAGAAGAAACAGCTATAAACATCCATTAATAATCAGAACATGGAATGTACAAGATATGAATCTAAAAAAATTGGAAATCTTCAAAAAATGTAATGGAACGCATAAACATCAATATTCTAGGCATTAGTGAGCTGCAATGGACTGATATTGGCCATTTTGAATCAGACAATCTTATGGTCTACAATACCAGGAATGACAACTTGAAGAGGAATGGCATTGCATTCATCACCAAAAAGAACATTTCAAGATCTATCCTGAAGTACAATGCTATCAGTGATAGGATAATATCCATACACCTACAAGGAAGACCAGTTAATACGACTATTATTCAAATTTATGCACCAATCACTAAGGCCAAAGTTGAAGAAACTGAAGATTTTTACCAACTTCTGCAGTCCGAAATTGATTGAACATGCAATCAGGGTGCATTGACAACTACTTGTGATTGGAATGGAAAGAGATGATGGAAAGGCTCAATATCGTCAGTCAGAACAAAGCCAGGGGCTGACTGTGGAACAGACCATCAATTGCTCATATTTAAGTTCAAGATGAAACTGAAGAAAATTAGAACAAGTTCACAAGAGCCAAAGTAGGACCTTGAGTATATCCCACCTGAATTTAAAGGCCATCTCAAGAATAGATTTGATGCCTTGAACACTATTGACCGAAGACCAGACAAGCTGTGGAATGACATCAAGGACACCATACATGAAGAAAACAAGAGGTCATTAAAAAGACAGGAAAGAAAGAGAAGACCAAAACTGATGTCAGAAGAGACTCTGAAACTTGCTCTTGAATGTCAAGTAGCTAAAGCAAAAGAAAGAAATGATGAAGTAAAAGAACTAAACAGAAGATTTCAAAGGGCAGCTCCAGAAGAGAAAGTAAAGTATTATAATGAGATGTGCAAAGAGCTGGAGATAGAAAACCAAAAGAGAAGAATACACTTGGCATTTCTCCAGCTGAAAGAACTGAAGAAAACATTCAAACTTTGAGTTGCAATAATGAAGGATTCTATGGGGAAAATATTAAATGACACAGGAAGCATCAAAAGAAGATGGAAGGAATACACAGAGTAACTATACCAAAAAAGAATTGGTCGACGTTCAACCATTTCAAGAGGTAGCATATGATCAGGAACTGATGGTACTGAGGGAAGAGATCCAAGTTGCACTGAAGGCATTTGTGAAAAACAAATCTCCCAGGAATTGGTGGAATATAAACTGAGACGTTTCAACAAACAGATGTAGCACTGAAAGCGCTCACTCATCTCTGCCAAGAAGTTTGGAAGACAGCTACCTGGCCAACCACCTGGAAGAGATCCATATTTATGCCTATTCCCACGAAAAGCGATCCAACCAAATGCAAAAATTATCAAACAATATCATCAATATCACACGCAAGTAAAATTTTGCGGAAGATCATTCAAAAGCGACTGCAGCTGTATATCGACAGGGAACTGCCAGAAATTCGAAAAAGAGGAAGACCCTCAAGGAGATGGCTTGACGCAGTGGCTTCAACAATGGACTCAAGCATAACAAGGATTGTGAGCATGGTGCAGGACTGGGCAGTGTTTCATTCTGTTGTACACAGGGCCGGAATTGACTCGATGGCACCTAACAATGACAAGAACATCAGTAGGAGGTGGAGCTGCTACTACACAATCGGATGAGGGAGAATAGATTTAGATCCCAGGTGATCTATATGACACATCTGCTTGCAGTCCAATTCTGAACTGTAACTTCATTGACACACAGAGCAGTCACAGGTTGAGAGGAGCATATCTTGGAGTTGGCCCCTTCAGGCATGAAGATCAGACCACCCCAACAGGCAAGCCATGTAGAGAAACATAGGTGCTAGTCAGGGGTGAGGGAAATCAGGAATGTATGATACAGGAGCGTAATAAAGAGTATAGATTACAACCTTGAGATCAGCTGCAGCAATACACATTGTAGTTGTCCCTACTAATCCTTCTCCATTAAGTTTCCCAGGAAACGAGATTGGCCAGAATCCTTGAGGGACTGTTCTCAGATGGTGTGAATTTACCATAAGAAGCAAATGGGTCTAAGCAGCACAAGGGGTGGACTGTGATGGATACTGTGGTGTTTCATCCAAATCCTCAGGGCCAACGCTCCCATCTGTCTGTCTCAAAGTGGGAGGGAATTACTTAGCAGGAGAGAAGTAAGTATTGTTGTGACTTATGTTTAGATTCCTATACTAATCAGCATCATGTTCTCAGATTTTTATCCCCTTTGAAAACGTGTGTTTTGACAAGTACAAAGATTATTTGTATGATAATGGAAATAATCTGAATTTCACTCTCTTCTCTCAGTTGCTTTCAGAGAAGTGTATATAACAAATTAATCAGTTACATTAAAAATAACAAGATGCTTGCTACCGTTTTTATATGTCAGAGCTCCAGTTGACAAAAACAGCACAAATATAGTAGCATATATATAGTATCAAATCAGCCAGGTATTTTGCAAATCATGATCATATTTTTCTTTCAGGGTGATAGCCTGGAATTATTACATATTATTGAAACATATACTCTCATAAATGGTACCCAAATATAGCGTTCTTATAAAGATTTTCTAACGTGTTTTTAAAACTTCTATTTTAAAACAACCAGGCAAATCACTTATAAAAATATCATTAGAATATAGCTTTGAGGAGGTCAAACTATTTATAGAGGTGAGGTCATTATTTAAAGGTTTTATAGAGTATTTATTTAGATAACTTAAGAAAGTAAAAATTATCTGAATACCCTCCATAAATACTAAGTCCACAACAATAAAGTTCTGTTCTCATTACCTATTCCTTTCCTATCTTCATCGTAATTTCTGACATTCTAGTTCAATTTTACCAAGTGTGTGATATATGATTCCTTTGGAAATGTTGCTTAAAGGTAGATTTATTGGCCCAGGGGAAACGGTTAGTCAAACAGACATCATGGAAGGTTGATTTTCAGACATATTCTGCAATACTGGGCCATTTGTAGATGTTTGAGTGCATGTGCACATATATATTGATACAGAGACTTAAAAAATTACTCAGAAGGAATTTAATTAGCTATTTAATTTCTAAATTTCCTCAGAGCTATCAACACAAATTACTTTTTATAATAGGTGACTAAATAAAACAACTCAGGATTAAATTGGAAAGAAAAAGAGTTAATATATTATATGATGTTAAATATTTTTCCACTATATTAGGAGGATATATTTCCTTTGTTTTTTGGCCTTTACTTAGAAGTTTTAAAGAAGATATGGATTAATAACTACTAAAACTTCTCTTGACACAACTGGAAGGATTTAAATTTTATTTCTACAACAAGAAACACTTCTCTGTAGTCAATTAGGGAGAAGAGACTGAAATTTAAATTATTTTAATTATCATATGTATAGAAAATACTACTACTATTATTATTATTAATGATGATGATAAAAATAATTCTATTGGCTAATATTAATTAAGCACTTCCTTTGAGACAAATAATCATACTAATAGCTTTGCACATACTTTCTCTTTTAATTTCTCCCATAGCTTGGAATAAGAATTATTTTAGAAAGATTCAGTGCTTTATTCAGGTTCCCATGGCAACTTTGTGACCGAGGTGATATTCAAAGCCAGTTCCATCTGATACTCTTAAAACCATGCCATACATTTTACTTCTTATAGTACATATGTCTATATAGGATCTCTGTGAGTTGAAATCGACTCTAGGACAACGGGTAACAGGTTACATCTGTATATCAAATATACGTGTATATATAAGCTGCTAAATAAAGCTCATTCTTTATGCTATGTGTACTTCAATTCAACTCCTCAACTCAACTCCTCAACTCAACTCAATTCAATTCAGTTGAACAAAGCCTTAGTTAATACTACCAAGAGCTACTCATTGATCCATGCATCAGACAAAATGGCGGGGGTGACACTCTCAGACTTCTTGTCAACATTTGGTCATTATTTTTCTTTCTAATTTGTCTTTATTTTCATTTTAACTTGATTTATATCTGAAATAGACTGTTATGTTGGGGTGGGGTGATGTGAGACTCACCAGGTATGTTGCACATGCCCACATTTTGCTGTTGTTGTTGTTGGGTGCCGCCGAGTCGATTCTGATGCACAGCTACCCTATAGAACAGAGCAGAACTGCCCGTAGGGTTTCCAAGGAGCGTCTGGTGGATTTGAACTGCCGACCTTTTGGTTATTAGCCTAGCTCTTAACCATTACACCCCCAGGACTCCCACATTTTGCTAGAAAGGCAAATTGAACTGGATCCTGCAACAAAATCGGAGTATAAGGTACCCTCCGGATATGATAGTTTGTAAACCTCCTGTTTAAACTCTTAAATATACTGTGGGTATATTTTTCTCTCTCCCATGTGTTCAAGTGTTATCAAAGGGTTGGGCTACATTTTCATTTCTGAGTTCTTACTGTCAAACAGCTGTTTGTCTAATACATAGGATCCAAACCACGGTTTTAGGGAAAAAGCAAAGAAGAGGAACCAAAGTTACACTGTTTTCTTTTTCCATTTAGGTAACTGAGTCACCCTGCAGACTCTATTAGAATCACATTCACATGCCATTGAGATTTGTTTTTCCATTGCCTGCAACAGTGGATAAAAAATTGAAGTCTATTTTGTGATTTCAAACATCTTTCTTTGTCTAGTTAGTAACCTCCCAGCTTTGTATCATAAAACCATCCTCTTTTAAAAATGACCTCCACCTTCCTAGCAATCTGATGAGACTGTTCTCTCGTTTAATCCTCATGATACTGAATCTTTAGAGGAAGCATCAGAGGCCCAGAGATTAATTAATTTACAAAATATCACAAAAAGTAAATAGAAGAACCAGGATTCCCACTGGGATCTCTGCTGTTAGACTGTTAGTAGCTCCACATCTCCTCAGCCTTCAGTGACACTTAGCCTCAGATGTCTTGGATGGCTCCTGATGTAATTTTTATGACTAAACTGTGAATTAATTTTTTAAAAAACTGCTTTGCTTATGTGTTATCACACAGCTCATTATTGTCATTGTTTCCAGAGCTAACTGCTTTTACGTTACTGTTCCAGTTATTAATAAAACTTCCATTATGAATAAAGTATTCAGCTCTTTTCACCTGAAGTGCTTTGTAAATGTTGTAACCAATTAGGCCAGGTAAATACAAGCAAAGTAAATGTTCTCTTCTTACTGACAGAGTAGCTGCCAAGGTAAGGGACTTCCTAAAGGGAGAGGGAAAGTTTCAACGATAACTGTGATGGGACTTGTACATTTCTGCTTCCTGCTCTAATGTTGTTCAGTCAGGGAAGAGTTGTCCTTAAATCTCATAGACCTTAATTATCTTAACATACTGGCCTTAGATCTACTCATTCTTGTTCTCTAAGACAATTTCTCTTGAAAAATGGATGCAATTTTAATATTGTATTTGGCACTCATTACCACAAGATGTTAAAGAAAATGCTATAGATAAATGACAAAGCTAATGTTAATAAAATATGTATTGTTTGCAAAAAGGCAAACACACTTTGGTTACTTTTGCTTCAAGTGATGACTGTTTTTGAAGTTTACTTTCAGTATTCTTTTGATACTCTGGGCTAAGTTTCATCTGTCTCTGCCCCTTTCTAAAAGCCCTCTGCTCCCATTCAGAGACTTTCATTGGAAATAACAGCCGAAAGAGTTTAGGAGTCTCCTTGGACTCCTTCCATGCACTTCAATCCCTGTTTTCTCATTAGAACATGCATACGTTTGTGCCTCAGTGGGAATGATCAATTATTTCAGCATCAGTACTGGTGATATTACCCCAAAGATTTCACAGTTTTCAAAGATCTTTTAACTTAATTAGAGGCGTTTGTTGCAAATTGAATTAAACCTGCTAAAAGTGTAACGTGTTTTATTAAAAAGTGTAATAACCCAATCGGCCAAGGAGACACAGTTTTAGGGGGTGAAGCCCGGATGAAAACTGCTGAAATCAAGAAAACTCATGGAGTTTTCCTTCTTACCAAGTTTTCTAAAAGTTTTATCTAGAACATTTGGGTAAAAGTATATGCCCAGATAATTTTGGAAAAATATACACATTTCCTCCAATATTTGAAACGATGAAGACAAAGCAATAGCAAATTTGAGCATTTGAATAACTTCGGTAAAAAAAAAAAAAAAAACTGACGCCATGTATAATCTATACTAACCCAATAATCAGCAAATGGTTATAGTAATTAGCAATTAATTTTTAACTAATGTTATTTCTTTTCAGATAAATGCTTTTTATCTTGACATATTTTTATCTCTTTTTTTTTTTTTTTTTAACATTTGTCTCATAGTGAACTTGCCCAATGAGTCAGTAGCAGCCAAATCATTTACTGATATCCTACTTAGTAGACTTTCCTCAGCTGCCACTTAGAATATCTTAATGGTGCTTTTCAAATGTTTTGTTGTTGTTACATGCCTTCTAGTTGGTTCTGACTCATAGCGACCCTATGTAAACGAATCAAAACAATGCCCGGTCCTGTACCATTCTCACAGTCTTTGTTATACTTGGGCCCATTGTTGCAACTACTGTGTCAATCCGTCTCATTGAGGGTCTTCCTCTTTTTTGATGACCCTCTACTTTACCAAGCATTATGTCATTCTCCAGGGACTGATCCCTCCTGATAACATGTCCAAAGTACGTGACATGTAGTCTCGCCATCCTTGCTTCTCAGTAGCATTCTGGTTGTACTTCTTCCAAGACAGATTTGTTCCTTCTCTTGGCAGTTTGTGATATATTCAATATTCTTCGCCAACACCCCAATTCAAAGGCGTCAATTCTTTTTCTGTCTTCCTTATTCATTGTCCAGCTTTTGCATGCCTATGAGGCAATTGAAAACACCATGACTTCGGTCCTGCACACCTTAGTCTTCAAGGTGACATCTTTGCTTTTCAACACTTTAAAGAGGTCTTTTGCAGAAGATTTGCCCAATGCAATGTGTTTGATTTCTTGACTGCTGCTTCCATGGGTGTTAAGTGTGGATCCAAGGAAAATGAAATCCTTGACAACTTCAATCTTTTCTTCCTTTATCATGATGTTGCTTATTGGTCCAGTTGGGAGGATTTTTGTTTTCTTTATGTTGAGGTGTAATCCATACTGAAGGCTACAGTCTTTGATCTTCATCAGTAAGTGCTTCAAGTCCTGTTCACTTTCAGCAAGCAAGGTCGTGTCATCTGCATAACTCAGGTTGTTCATGAGCCTTCCTCCAATCCTGTTGCCCTGTTCTTCTTCGTGTAGTCCAGCTTCTTGGATTATTTGCTTGGTATACAGATTGAATAAGTATGATGAAAAGACACAACTCTGATGCACACCTTTCCTGATTTTAAACCACACAGTATCCCCTTGTTCTGTTTGAACGACTGCCTCTTGATCCATGTACAGGTTCCTCATGAGCACAATTAGGTGTCCCAGAATTCCCATTCTTCCCAATGTTATCCATAACTTGTTATGATCCATACAGTCAAATGCCTTTATGTAGTCAATAAAACACAGGTAAGCATTTTTCTGGTATTCTCTGCTTTCAGCCAGGATCCATCTGACATCAGCAATCCTCTTCTGAATCTGGCTTGAACCTCTGGCAGTTCCCTGTCGATACACTGCTGCAGCTGCCCTTGAATAATCTTCATCAAAATTTTACTTCCATGTGATATTAATGATATTGTTTGATAATTTTCACATACAGTTGGATCACCTTTCTTGGGAATAAGCACAAATATGGATCTCTTCCAGTTGGTTGGCCAGGTATCTGTCTTCCAAATTTCTTGGCATAGACGAGTAAGCACTTACAGGGCTGCATCCGTTTGTTGAAACATCTCAATTGGTATTCCGTCAATTCCTGGAGCCTTGTTTTTCATCAATGCCTTCAGTGCAGCTTGGACCTCTTCCTTCAGTACCATCGGTTCCTGATCATATGCTACCTCCTGAAATGGTTGACCATCGACCAGTTCTTTTTGGTATAGTGACTCTGTGTATTCCTTCCATCTTCTTTGGATGCTTCCTGTGTCATTTAATATTTTCCCCATAGAATCCTTCAATATTGAAACTCAAGACTTGAATTTTTTCTTCAGTTCTTTCAGCTTGAAAAATGCCAAGCTTGTTTTTCTCTTTTGGTTTTCTAACTCCAGGTCTTTGCACGTGTCATTATAATACTTTACTTTGTCTTCTTGAGCCGCCCTTTGAAATCTTCTGTTCAGCTCTTTGACTTCATTTCTTCCTTTTGCTTTAGCTATAAGACATTCATGAGCAAGTCTCAGAGTCTCTTCTGGCATCCATTTTGATCTTTTCTTTCTTTGCTATCTTTTTTAATGATCTCTTGCTTTCTTCATGTATGGTGTCCTTGATGTCATTCCACAACTCATCTGGTCTTCAGTCATTAGGGTTCAAGTCATCAAATCTATTCTTGAGATGATCTCCAAATTCAAGTGGGATATACTCAAGGTCCTACTTTGGCTACTGTGAACTTGTTCTAATTTTCTTCAGTTTCAACTTGAACTTGCATATGAGCAATTGATGGTCTGTTCCATAGTCAGCCCCTGGCCTTGTTCTAACTGATGATATTCAGCTTTTCCATTGTCTCTTTCCACAGATGTAGTCGATTTGATTCCTGTGTATTCCATCTGGAGAGGTCCACGTGTATAATCACCATTTATTTAGGTGAAGAAAGGTATTTGCAATGAAGAAGTGGTTGGTCTTGCAAAATTCTATTATGGGATCTCTGGCATCGTTTCTATCACCAAGGCCATATTTTCCAACTACCGATCCTTATTCTTTGTTTCCAACTTTTGCGTTCCAATCACCAGTAGTTATCAATGCATCCTGATTGCATGTTCAATCAATTTTGGACTGCAGAAGTTGGTAAAAATCTTCAATTTCTTCAACTTTGGCCTTAGTGGTTGGTGGGTAAGTTTGAATAATAGTTGTATTAACTGGTCTTGTAGGCATATGGATATTATCCTATCACTGACAGGGTTGTACTCCAGAATAGATCTTGAAATATTCTTTTTGACAATGAATGCAATGCCATTCCTCTTCAATTTGTTATTTCCTTCATAGTAGACCATATTATTATCTGATTCAAAATGGCGAATACCAGTCCATTTCAGCTCACTAATACCTAGGATATTGATGTTTATGCATTCCATTTTATTTTTGATGATTTCCAATTTTCCTAGATTCATACTTTGTGCCTTCCATGTTCTGATTATTAATGGATATTTGCAGCTGTTTCTTCTCATTTTGACTCATATCAAATCAGCAAATGAAGGTCCTGAAAGCTTGACTCCATCCACGTCCATCCCCACGTGTCTGTCACTTTGTCGTACTATGGGGGCTTGTGTGTTGCTGTGGTGTTGGAAGTATGCCACCAGTATTCAAATACCAGAAGGGTCACCCATGGCAGTCAGGTTTCAGCTGAGCTTCCAGACTAAGACAGACTAGGAGGAAGGACTCGGCTGTCTATTTCTGAAGAAAAAAATTTAGCCACCGAATACCTTATGAATAGCAGCAGAACAGTGTCTGATGTAGCGCTGGAAGATGAGCCCCTCAGTTTGGATGAAACTCAGAATATGACTGGGGAAGAGCTGTGTCCTCAAAGTAGAATCCATTATAGCTATATGAATACTGAAATGGGTAAATTATAGGAATAAGCCAACTGACTGAAGCAAATCATAGTTTTTACTCAAACGTCTTAGAAAACCACTCATTATGAAAATTCATTCACTTCCAAATACTTGTTTTAAAGTTCCTACTATGCAAAAGTCCCTGGGTGGTGCAAATGGTTAACACGATAGTCTGCTAATTGAAGAGCTGGAGGTTCGAGTCCACTCAGAGGCACCTTGAAAGAAAGGCCTGGCAATCTACTTTTGAAAAGAACATAACCATTGAAAACCCTATCGAGTATAATTCTACTCTGATACACATGAATTGCCATGAGTCAGAATGAACTTTATAGCAACTGATATTGGTATACACAAGGCACCGTGCTAGCACCTGGGGATATAGCAGTGAAGGAGACAGACACTTCCTGGTTTCATGGAGCAAATAGTCTCACTACCTTGTTGACATCAGGTTGCATTTGAATTGAATCCCCATATAACTCCGGTGTGTGAGATGTAAACCTCCTGCCACCCTCACCAACCCCTAGATATGCAGAACAGTGTAGACTGTGGAAAAAGCAGAGGTTTGGGCATCAGACTAAAATCAGATTCAAATCTAGGTTCTGATCCTGGCTCTCAATAGCTGTGTGATCTAAAGCCAGTAATTTGAACTTCCTGAGTCTTCATCTCCTCATCTATCAAACGTGTATATATGTATATGTCTTCCAAGGTTGCTGTGTAAATTAGATATAATGTATGAAAAGCTCCCAACACATAGTAGGCTAAATAAATAATAACTGCTATTATTACATCAAGGAGTCCTGGTGGTACGGTGGTTAAAGCACTCGACTGCTAACCAAAAGTTTGGTTCGAACCCACCAGGGAGAAAGACGTGGCATTTACAGCCTTGGAAACCCTATGGGGAAACTTTATTCCATCCTATAGGGTCACCATGGGTCAGAGTTTACTTGACAGCTATGGGTATGGTTTTTTGGATTATTACATCAGTCATTATCATCCATCCCCAAAATTCTCACTTACCTTAAAAACTCCCATCTATACACTATTTTCAGGGAAATTAATGGAGGCAAATTTTTGTCCTGATTAAGTGGGTTTGCAGCCGTCAGCCAGGATATGAGAAAAGAGTTACTTCAACCAGTGCCTGAGTTTGTATTGCTCAGTGTCAGTATAGAAGGTTCCATCCAAAGAGAAAACTTATATCAAACTTAGCCATCAACATTTGTATAATTTTATAAGTTTCACGTCATTTCTACGCACTTCGTCTGTTGACAATGGGTCTCAACCATTCTGATGGCTTTTCATTACCATCCTTATGTTGGTGAACTCAGGTTTATATTTCCAGTTCAGATATCTCTTGAACTCCACTTCCATAAGTACAACTGACTATGGGGAAATTTCTCTTAGATACATCATAGGTATTTCCCATGAGCAGGGCAATATGAGCGTATCTTTTCCCTCCACATGCTTTCTTTCTTATATGTTTCCTACTCATTCACCTTTGATTAAGCTACCTGAACCAGAAACTTTGAAATCGTTTTGGAATTTTTCTTTTCTTTCAGCCCCCATATTCAAACAGTCTCCATATCATCTTAATTTTTGTCAAATATTTCTCAATCCAATCCATTTATCTCTGCCACACAACTGCTCTAATTCCATTTTGCTCAAAAAGGTTGCCCTTGGCATTTCGGGGTGAGGGAGTTCTTCAGTGTCTGGGATTCTCTTGCACATTGCAGGGAGTTGAGTGCCTATGTCACCCTTCATGTTATTGAGACAACAAAGAATATCCCAGCCCATGTTTCTGAAAACTCTATGGTCTTGCTCTTGGTTGAGAGGTCCTGGTAGAACAGCATTTAGGCCATCATCCTTTCTACTCTTTGGCCTGGATTCTCACTAATGCTTTTCATCTTGCAACCAGACCAATGGTCCCAAAATACAAATATGATGCTTCTCCCTCCACCCCCATAAAATATTTCAAGGGCTATTGGTGGTGTCAGGATAGAGTCCAAACTCCCTAATCCGGCATGCACTGGTCAGGCCCCTTCATGAGCAGCCCCCTGCTACCCCTCCAGCTTCAGCCTTTGAGACTATTTCCCCCTACTTGGACTTTCTCCACACCTATCAACTGATCTTCAGTTTTAGAATCAGGACTTTATTCTTCTGAGAATTGTATCTGTGACTGCAATGACCTCCCAGCTTTCCTGCCTACCTTCTTACTTTCGTTTGTTTAATTCCTCCTTAGCTCATAGATCTTGGAAAAGCAGTATTTTCTGGCCCAGTGTGAGATAGGGGTCCAGCCTATGTTATCTCATAGCAGTTTGTACTTTATCATAGTACTTATCACACTGGATTTTATCTATGTGTTTTATTTGCCTTACTGCTTGTCTGTCTTTACCAATTGGATAAAAATTCTGTAGGTCAGTGACACTGTCTTATTCACCTTGGTTACCCACCACCCATTGGTATTAGTATTCTATTGCTGCTGTAACAAATAACCACAAATTTAGTGGCTTAAAGAACACAAATATATTATCGTACTGTTCTGGATGTCAGACGTCTTAAATGGGTCTCACTGGGGTAAAATCAAGGTATCATCAGAAGTATTCTTTCTGAACTATATTCTTTCTAGGGGAGAATCCATTTCCTTGCCTTTCTAGCTTCTAGAGGCCACCCATGTTCCTTGGCTAATGGCCCTTTTCTTTCATCTTCAAAGCCGGTAAAGTGGAGCTGAGTCTTTATCTTGCTACCATCTGTCTGTGTTTTCCTCTGGTTCTCTCTCCGTCTCTTCTCTCCTGGCTTCCTCTCTTACTTTTTAAGAGCCCTTGTGATTACATTGGGACCACTGAAATAATCCAGAATAATCTCCCTCTTTTAAGCTCAGCTGTTTAGCAACTCAGTTCCATCATCTGCTACCTTAATTATCCTTTGCCATATAACTTAAAACAGTCACAGGTCTGGGGAATTAGGATGTGGACATCTCTGAAGGGACATTATTTTGCCTACCACATCTTCACATGATCTGACATATGATATTAATGATGATCCATTGAATCAATGAGCTATATTCAATTCAACCAGCTTCTGCAAGGAAGAAACACTTCCTTCTTTTGGGTTTCAAGTACAGAAGCTTGCTTTCTAATAGTCTAGAGTTTACTGGTCCTGGGGTTAGTTGCTAAAGTGATACAGTAGGTGATTGAGAAGAATCCTGAAAGCAGTTCAAAAACTGTTTGTTATCTGCTGTTATAACAAGTCACCTAACTTGTTTGGGCTTTAATTCAGCTTATGTAAAAGTTTGAGGGAAAATGTTGAAACTTTTCCAACATTAACATCGTATAACCTATGCATATGTCTTTCATACCTTTATTATAATGGTTTTCTGAAAAGTGGAATATTAAATCTTAGACAGACTCAGGGCTCAGAGACACAGAGGATATCCATGTTCAAAACCTTGTTGATGAATGGGATGTGACAAAAATAAGTCAGAAATACTCAGAAAAATAGCCGTTTATAGATGATTACAATGAAAACCAATTCAATTTATACAACCAAAAAAAGCTACATCTAGAATATGGTTAGTCATGCCAGAAGAAGGACTATGGAAATTGTAGTGCCATCCATTGTTAGTGATTTTCTAAAAAGGATTATCACGCACAGTGGATGAATGATGGGCCTTGGTTGTATACAAATTCCTATGGACTCCTTTTTACTCTCGAAAGAGTTTAGGAATGCATTCCATACTTCTTTCAAAGCAATTCTGCCCTACTTTTTTTTTTTTTTTTCCATTCCACTGATGGATCGCAGAAATCTTGTTTGATTTCAGGTCTCTATAAAGTTTGGGCATTGAAGAGGGATATATATGTGTCATATGAAATGCGGCTAAAGTTCAGAGAAATAGGTTTCATTTAATAGCTAAATACTGGATGACCTCACCGTTCTTCCTAGCCCCTGGCGCTCTCCTGCCCGTGAGCGATGGAGGAGCACTGGCCTGAACTGAGGAGTGGCTGCTGGCCTCAATGAGATTTTGCAGTGATCTGTGTGCACTATGGTTTCCTTCATAACTAACAAATCAATTCCCACTCTACGTATTACACACCCCAGTGGCAGAGGCCATTTATTATCCTTTTGATGGTCATACTCTTTGTACATAACCAAGACAGATTACAGAGGAGAGAAAGAATAGTTGAAATGGGATGGAGATATTCCACAATGGCACAGCACTTTATAATGTGCCTTGCATGTATACAAGGATAAAAAAGATGCTGTCTTTCAAGACACAATCTTGAAACATAAGAGTGGAATTCTTTTGAATGAAATATATTTCAAAAACAATAGGTGGAGAGGTTGTTGTGGATCTAATTCTAGATAAGTATACGTTGAAATTTCAGGTGCAAATTCAAGATGGTTAAAAAAAGAGGGCTGTCATTTTTTCTTATTATCTGGGAATTGCATATAAAGTTATACTTGACTACCTGTATTCTATTAATGAGCTTTTTGATACTTCCTTTTATTTGGCATTCTTTTTGTTCATTTCTAACATAGTAGTATGTACATTTTTGAACTCTAAATGACTGATTCCAGTTTTCTCCCCTAATTCTTTGAATTCAGATACCATAGTTACCATTTTTAAACAAACAAAAGCAAATATTGAATCGTATTAACTAGGTCCAAGATAATTGAATATACTGAAATAGATATAATTTGCAATGTGATTAGTCTTGAATCAAAAGTCTAGTAAGCAAATACATGTTGCTGAATGTGGGTGGGAAACATTTTATTAGTGAAAGTAATGGTGCAAATATGGCTTTACAGTGAATTCTGGGCATAATCACTTAAACTGCTTTTTCACGTATGTCAATGAACATGAAAAGAACAGTTGGAAATTACCGAAGGTCAAAGAAGCTACTGTCTTCTCTATTTTGCATCATTTGAGTCTCTCCAGTTTTTTGCAAACAACACAACACCCAATCTGCATTTGATTTCCTTCCCTTTGAAGGGGCCAAGCAGTGCCAGAATAATTAACTGAAGAGGAGATCACGCACAGGGTATTTTGCTTTAGTGGTGTAGAAAGTTCTGGATCTTATTTCACATGATGGTAAATGTAATAAGGTATTGTGGAATCCTTACTACGTGTAGAATTCTATAAGACATTGGGTCTCTTGACTGTATTACTGTGTGTCAATCAAAGCTTCTTGGGGACTAGCTTCCTGTTTAACTAGTCCTTATTTACGTAATTGAAAAGGCTGCTTAATTCAAAGACTGCACCTGGTTTTCAGCAAGCTGATGCTCTACATCTTCACGGCAAAATACATACAAGAACAACAAAAAGGAAGCACCAAAGTCATGCTCAGTGCCTCATTAGCTCTGTGCAGACCAAAGGCAATAGTCTGGGGTTGGGAATAGGGAGTTTTCTTTTAATTGCTGTGTTGCTCCTGCTGTTAGGGGTGTTTTTTTTTTTTCCCCCTACCTTTTCGCCCTCCCAAAGACTCTGGTTTCTCTTATTTATCTGCTCCTCTTCCTGGTACAGTTGTCATCATATTTGATAATCTTCAAAGGGAGGAAGAGATGAACCTTTATTTGTCCGATCATTTGGATCTGTGAACTCTGTGTGTATTTTGTTGCAGTACTGTCCTGACTTGCTGTGGTTAGTTACTAAATCCCTGAACTCTGGTACTAGTTTCTGTTTTGGTGAAAGGTTTATTATCAGGACGATTTCTGGGTGAGGAATTTACTGAATCAGTGCAGAATCTTTCTAGAGTTAGGCAAGCTAATCTGGGAATTTGCAGCCTAGTTTTTATTAGCGGGTGTAATACAACCCACACTATATACCAATAGAGTTTATTGTTTAAATTAAATAACAAATAAATGCATGTCCATATTTACATCTCCTTAAAAATAAAAGGGATCAGAGCTACAGTTAGACGGGTGTCCTACATTTCTTGGGCTTGATGGAAGGACAGCCGATTTCTAAGTTGTGCTAGCAAATACTGGAAGAGGAGAAAGAGGGAGAAGCAGCAGACTGAGTATTTACTGTTCTGTGATAGTATCACGGGAGTCTCTGGGTGTTGCAAACAGTTAATGTTCTTGGTAGCTAACCCAAAGATTGGAGGTTTGAGTCCACCCAGAGGTGCCTTAGAAGAAAGGTCTGTTAAACTACTTCTGAAAAAATCAGCCGTTGAAATCCCTATGAATCACAGTTCTCCTCTGAGGCATCATGAGTCAGAATTGACTCAACGGTAACTGGATGGTTGGTAGGTAGGTAGTATCACAGTGATTGCACTGTTCAATGTGTTTTACATCTGTTAATTTAGTCATTTTACAGACCCTAGGATATGGGAAATATTATTTCCCTTTGCCATATGAGGAAACTAATGCATAGAGAGGAATTATACCCAGGCAGTCATATTCCAAAGCCTGTACTTCTAGTCTCTAAACTGTAGTAACTCTACTGCATATTCCTGCCACATATTCTTGGGCCTGGGTGGAAATGGTTTCTGCCTTTACAGTTATTTTCATATGACCCCTTCATCTTTTCTCCTGTAAAAACTATAATTGTCAAGACTTTGAAAACATCTCTTGCTCTTAATACTAAACATGAAAAGGAAAACAGAGATTAATTAAAATGACTTCTATGTAATTCTTTTATGGCTAGTTTTGACAGAAAATATCAGTATTGTGTTAAGGAATAAAAGAATCTGGGTTTTGAATTCTCAGTCATATCCTTTAGTCATACATTAATAACTAATTTCAAAAATGAAATAGTTCACGTTTAATGTTACATGCAAATAATTGCATCTGATATTAATGACGAGTTCCTGGGTCGTGCAAACAGTTAATGCACTTGCTGCTAATGGAAAGGTTGGAGGTTTGAGTCCACCCAGAGGTGCCTCAGAAGAAAGGTCTGACGATCTGCTTCCAAAATAATCAGCCATTGAAAATCTATGGAGCACAGTTCTACTCTGACACACATGTGGACTCCAGGAGTTGGAATCCACTTGACAGCAGTTGGTTTGCTTATTTGTTATTCGGTTAACATTAATGAAGAAGGACATTGTGGGTAGGTGAAATAAGTAAGAATACATTATAGATTTTAAAGTTTTTTAAAAATAAGTTCATTGTTTATAATAATTCATTTCCATGTTTCTTTATTTCCCCCCTTTAGTAATGTATTATAGCTAAACAGAATATGAAGATTTGGGGCCCTAAGTATTTAATAAATAATTTCACTTTTGCAAGGTCTTCATTGTCATTCTCTGAACATTTCACTTTTGGTTGGTGCATTAAGCCTAGATTTTATCTATTATTTCTTTGTTTGTAGCTGCTCTTCTGTTGCTGATAAGAGAGGATCTGGAAAACTCTCCAAGCATCTCCAATTTGTGCTGGTGTTAGTGTTTTCAGAACTTCAGTTAGCGCAATGGCAAAACCAGTGCTTCCGGTACATTCTCCCGCTGATGGCTTCTCTCTGGTTCCTGAGGCTCTACTTGCATTACCTTGGCCCGCGGTTTTTCCTCCGGGCCGTTTCAACTCCTGTTACCAAGTGAGTGTTTTCCCCTGAAAGTCCAAGAAATGTATTTTCATCTTGATAAGCCAAATGAAAGTAAAAACTCTTCTCTAGTCCATTTACGATAAGGCCTAAGATGCAGGTACGATTTGAAAAGGCAAAAATGTCTTTCTATAAGAGCAGAAACTTCTTACTACAGTTATACCCTATTTTATGGGCCTATATATACAGATACAAAGCTGGTACATCAATATTTATTTAAATTTAGCAGATTCAAATATGTTCTAATATCTGAGCAGGAACCAAAAAGGAATTTAGCAACAATCTTTTATTCTGTTTTGATTTTTTCAGAGTACCTTAGGCCGAAGGTGTTTTAGAAGTAATGCAAGTCTGATTTATCACCTATACTCAGAGAAGCAAAGATTGCTTCTTCTGCCGATTGATTGAATTCAAACAATTACCAATCTCAAGCCCAGGCAGCTTTCTGGGCCATTATCCTTGGAAAAATATGACACTTTAAAGGTTATCTCTCCATAAACATGATTCCGTAGACACTATAGATAGACAGATAGATACCAATACAAGTAAAATTCATTTTCTCAAATGTAGATGGTTCAGATAAAAATAAAGATGTGTGTATATTTTCAATTAAGAGAACAGCAAACCACTTTAAGACTTTATGAAAATGAATATATGCATGTATATTATATATCCACGCACACGTGTAGTTTTCAATAGTCGTCTGAAATTCAATCACACATGTCGGAATATGTTATAAAACAGGCAGATTTATATATAGTAAAGAGCTACATTTTCCAGGAGGATTTTTATCTGCACGTTCCGTCCTTCACCCTCCTTCTCCCTCCCTTCTTTCTTTTTTTGCTTATTTTTATGTGAGGCTCCCCAAAGCATATGTTTGGCTAGTTTCTTTTTGCTACTTCCTCTTTAACTTCTTCAGTAGAAAAGGAAGCTCTGTCTTCATTAGTTGTTCATAAAATTAGACCACAAAAATATGTTGACAACACAGTTTAGCCAACTTCTTAAGCAATATCTAAAGGAACTCAGATAATATAGGTATTTTGCTGGGTGTTGTCTAGGTCGGCAGGCTTGAAGCATACATCACCTCAGGGTTCCATCCTAGTTGTGAGACATGACAATAACAACAGCAATGATGAGCACTCTTTGATCTTACTCTATGTCAGGTGTTGTATGAGTATTAGCTTCTTAGTGTTGCTGTAACAAAAATACCACAAGCTGGGTGGCTGAAAACATCAGAAATTTATTGCCTCACAGTTCTGGAGGCTGAGAGCCTGCAATCAAGGAGTCAGCAGGCTTGGTTCCTTTGGGAGACTGTTGGTTTCTTTGGTTCTATGCTTCTTTCCTAGCTTCTGGTGATGGCGGCAATCCTTGGCATTCCTTGGCTTGCAGCTACATCACTCCAATCTCTCCTCTGTCTTCACATGGCTGCTTTCCCACTGTGGCTCTCTCTGTGTCTGTTCATCTCGAATTGGATTAGGCCCCACCCTACTCCTGTGTGGCCACATGTTAACTGATGAATCTTCAAAGACCCTGTTTCCAAACAAGGTTATATTCCCAGGTATAGGGGTTAGGACTTCAACGCATCTTTTTGAGGGATACAATTCAATCCATAACTGATACTGTGCTAAGAAATATATGCCACCTGAGACTCCAAGGGAGTCCAGGGGGTGGGAGATGGGGACGCAAACGGTTAAGTGCTTGACTAATAGCCGAAAGATTGGCTGTTCAAACCCACCCAGAGGTGCTTGAGAAGAAAGACCTGGTGATTTGCTTCTGAAAAGTCACAGCCTTGAAAACCCTATCTCTGAGCACAGTTGTACTTGATGCACGTGGGGTCATCATGAGTTGGAATTGATTCAAGGGCAACTAGTTTGGTTCTGGTTATGCAGTGACCTGTTGAGGTAGCACTAAGGGGTCGGGAGAAGATAAAGACAACTAACACTTAATTTTCTCAGTACCTACTTTGTGCCAAAGTTCCCTTGGTGGTGCATACAATTTGTGCTCCATTGCTCACCTAAAGTTTAATGGTTAGAACCTACCCAGCAGCACCACAGAAGAAAGATCTGACGATCTGTTTCCATGAAGATTATAGCCAAGAAAACTCTATAACGCATGGGGTTGCCATGAGTTGGAACTGACATGATGGCAATGGATTTTTTTTTTTAACTATGTGCCAAGTTTTCTGTATTAAATAAAATAAGGAAAAAAAAAACTAGCAGATAGTTCTTTAAACTCTTTTGTACACCTGGCATTTTGTATAATTCCTCTTGTTAACATATACGTGGGTACTTTGTTTTCCTGCAGATTGCACTTTTACCCTTACACGGTTGAACTTTGCTACCCAGATTCTTCACTTCAAATCAAAGAGTTGCCTGTGGTTGTGGTGGGGCCTCTAACACTGAACGTGGTGATGCTTCTTCTGGTTCTGATCAGATGGGGCTGTCAGCTGCTGTTTGCCTCCTGCCCTGATGTCTTGTCAAAGTTAATCATTGCCATGGGACTCTGGACAATTCTAGACCCTTTGGCAGTGTTTATAGTGGATACGATCCTGGGGGTAAGTCAAATAAAATAATCTGGGTATGATTCCTTGACATAGAAATTAGCTTTCGTCCATGAATCAACTGACATGGGAAGTTTCAATAATCATGGATAATTTGATATTCATTTTAAAGTAAAGTTATTAAATTTTCCTTCTAATGAAAGTCAGAAACGTTTAATACAATCAATTTAGGTGCAATTTTAAGGATCTTAAATAAACATTTGCAAACTAAATAGGAAATAATGTTGACAATTAAATCCAAGGTAACTGGTACATTTTAAAAATTATTACAAAGAAGATTTATTTGGTAACAATTTTTAAAAAGTAAGGCTTACATAGCCAAATGTCCCAAGAAAATAATGTTACTGTAATTTCCTTAATTTTTTAGGTTATTTAACTTCTTTATGATACAATCCTTACTCCTCTGTAATAAATATACTCAAGGAGAAGAAAAAGAGCTCTTTAAACATTCACAAATAATAAAGTTTTAAAAATCATTCCACAAGGCATTTATTTTGTCTTTTGTGAGGCTTACAAAGTGATTGATAAAAACAGCCCATTTCCACTCCAAAATATATGGTTTAGGATTTCATGATTATGAATAATACATATGACGCTGTGTAAACAATAGTAATCATGTCTAATATTTGAAGAAGACCTTGTATTTTTCAAGCATCTTCATAGAGTTTGTCTGATTACATGTTCATAGGAATGCTCTAAGTTATTAGGGCAAATATTATTCTTCTCATTTTATGATTGGGAGAAACCAGACACACAGCAGTAAGTCAAAAAGCCACATGGCCATCCCACACTCACTGCAAGCACGACTAGAACCCAGGGTTCTGAATTCCAAGGCTGGTGTTTTTACCATTCTATCAAAATATCTAGTTGAAAGTTTGAATCAAATTATTATTTTGTGAAGTTAAATATATTCTTCCCTTAGTGACAGTTATTTGTTTGCTTTCAAATATGCAATTTACTAATGAGTTTTGGGGCTATAATGTGAGACAAAATTGACGTGAATATTTAATGTGAATTAATTGACATAGCCAAATCTCTAGTTGCTTTGAATTTGCAAGGCCCAGCATTTCCTGGTGCGTATGCTGCAATGTACTGGTTCTCAAACCTTACCCTGAATCAGAATCTCTCAGAGGTTTGTTAAAACACTGATGGATAGGCCCCACCTACAGAGTTTCTATTTTGGTAGGTCTGGAGGGAGGCTCACGAATTTGCATCTCTAACAAGCTGTTCCCAAGCGGTTGATGTAGTTGGCCATGGGGACCATAATTTGAGAACCACTCAGGGCACAGCTGGATAGGACAGATCCAGTGAGTAGGCTGGGCAGATCCAAGAAAATTCCCAGCTCCTACACAGGCTGGGCTCAGTAGAACATCCTTTCCTGTCCTGACCATCACTCTAACCTGCAATTCAGCAACTGATGTAAATTTTGTTTAAGTTTCCAAAAGCTTTAGATCAGCTCATCAAGCACAATTAAAGATACTGCCAAATAATGGACTAATCCAAGCTAGAGAACATTTTAACTTGAAGTCATCAAATTTTCAAACAATTTCAATCGGCAAAGGGAAAGGAAAATATCAGTTGTAACTATTTTTTTCTAAAGTACACCTGACCATAAAATATAGCCCAAAACAAGAGAATAGATAGATACTATACATTAATATCATCAAACATTCGTTTATATTATTATCTTAATAATATTTCACACCAGGCACACTTCTCCTTTTAAGAAGGAAAAGGAGTTTTGCAATTGGTGTATGTTTCTACCACCTGTCTATCAGTTTATCATATTGTGGTGGCTTGCATGTTGCTGTGATGCTGGAAGCTTTGCCACTGGTATTTCAAATACCAGCAGGGTCACCCATAGTGGACAGGTTTCTGTGGAGCTTCCAGACTTAGACAAACTAGGAAGAAAGGCCTGGAGATCTACTCTTGAAAATCAGCCAATGAAAATCTTATGAATCACAACAAAACATTGTGCCACTTCCCTGCTTTGGACACACCATCAGGAGGGATTAATTGCTGGAGGAGGATGTAATGTTTGGTGACGTAGAGGACCAGCAAGGGTGAGGGAGACCCTAGGTGAGATGGTTTGGCACAGTAACCACAACAATGGACTGGAACATGCCAGAGATCATAAGCAGGACACCGGACTGGGCAACATTTCATTCCGTAGTACATAAAGTCACCATAAGAAGGAGCTGACTGCATGGCAGCTAACAAGAACAACAACAAATATATATGTGCTTTTTTTTTGTGCCAAGTAGATCATTGAGGTGGGGTATTTTGTTGGACTCGTGAACTGGGTTTGAAATTGATTCTACTGTCAGTAATGCGCTTTTCAAACTAAACGCCAACTTGTTGTCCAAATTACATTCATAAAGCTTTTGCCCTGGGTAATGTGGTGAACAGCTAAGCTCCACAGAGCCTGCTGCTGTTTTTATTTCTATTGCCCAGGCCAGTCTGCTAATTAATATGCTTGCAACTAAAAGTAAAATATAAATTCTGGTTCAGCAAGTGAAGCATGGATTCTTTGTTTCTAACAGATTCCCAGGTGATGTGGGTGCTGCTGGTCCCATGGACCCCACCGTGGGTAGCAAGGTGCTAAACGTTTTACTGAGCAGACCTCTCCCTTCTCTTTGCTGAGTGTTAGGCTGGGGGTTCAGTTGCTAAGGGTTCCTAGGCTTCTCTCATCAAGACTGGGTGCTTGATGCTGAGTCCACCAATGTCTTTTTAGGTTTCGTGTGAGAATTGTGACTGCCTCTTTTTGACCTCTGCTAGAAATATCTGGAACTTGCAGATACAGGCACTTGTTGGCTCTCTAACCATGTAGATCATTTAACATTATAACAAGGAACTAAGAACCATACGCATCAAGGCCACCAGTGTATCTAATTTCTAGTCCTGCAAGGGACTGGAGTTAGATCCAGAGGCCAAGAAAATTTATCAGTACATGAAAGGAAGACTTGTTTTCATATTCCAGCATGTGACCACCTCTGAAACCTCCCTATCATTGAACACTTTGATGGCGCGTCAGATGAGGGAGCCTTTTGAGTCAGAAGTGGTTGTGTTTTCTCCCCATTCTGTAAGTTTTTTTCACTGTGTTGGTTAGCATCCTTCTTATTCTGAAAGGATTGAGCTGGAGCCAGCTGGACCCGTCCCCATTCCTACCTCTTTCTGACTGCAGACTGCAGGCTTGTGAGGAGACTGCACTGTCAAGGGTTGTTGGGCAGGAGATGTAGAGAGGAGTGCTGTCTGAGTTCTGAGGGAATCACATCCTCCCAGATGCCTGACACGCATACTGAGCAGGCGGTTGATGGTACTGAGCCTCCTGCGATGCCACATGGGAGGCCATTTGGGGAGGATCAGCAGCTGTCCCATATAATCTTCTGAGCTCTCCTCATAAGGAAAGTCTGAACTCACTTTGAGTGACTTCCCTCATTCCAGTCAGGTCCCTGAGGAAGATTACTGGTCAACTATCCACTGTACCAAAGCAGCTGACAAAATGAGCCATCTAAATTTACTCTGGGTCTCCTGATTCAATCTACAGAAAAGTAGCCTCCAGCATGACCATCTTAGATCCAGTTCACAGGTCTGGAACCTGATAAGAGTCGACTTAGATTCTAATAGATGAGTGTAACACCCATTTCTTTCTCCACTGGGAAAGAAAAGCTAAAGGCACATTCCAAATCTGGACAATTATTGACTCGTCAAATAGAATCCATCATGTCTCATTGTGGATGACCATCTACTTTTGCTGTCTTAAAAAAAGAAAAACAAAACAAAAACCTCTAAAGTCTTGCATAATCTACAGATCAGCAGCATTGGTGCACCTGGGAACTTGTAGAAATGCAGACTTTTGACTACTACCAGACCTATTGAATCAACTTGTGCATTTGCATTTTCATATACTCCCTAGGTGATTGGACAGCACACTAAACTTTAGAGAAGTACTGCTCCAAAGCAGTGGTTCCCAAGGGGTGGTTCCCAGATCAACAGCATTATCAACGCCTGGAAATGTAATAGAAATTCAAAATCTCAGACCCCACACCAAATCTACTCAACCAAAAACTCTGGGAAGGGGCCCAGAAATAGTGTTTTAACAAGCCAGATGATTCTGATGCTTATTAAAGTTTGAAAACCACAGCTCTACATTGGATCACAAATATCAAAGATGGAACATCACTCATGAGACTCAGGCTGCCTGAGTTCATACCTCCAGTTACCTTCAGCACTTCCTTCTAGCAGACAAAGCTGAGGATCTTTTCTGTTTGATCTAGGTCAGTTAGCCCAGAGAGATTACCTAAGTATACTGATACTTTCTGTTCTCGATTCATTGTGCCATGGTAATCTAAAAAGGGATGTGGCAGGTAAAATAGTTTGAGGCTAAAGGACTGAGTGGTTGTTGATAGATGTTCTAGTAAATCTTGACTGCTGGCTCCATTTGCTGGCTCAGAGATTGACAATGCATTGCCCAGAGAGCTCAATGATTCCATTGAGATTATAAGTTCTTTCTCCAACTAAACCCTGATCTGGATAAAAAGTAGAGGAAATATTCGCTATTAAATGTTTTCACCAATCAACATATATTTATTTACTATATATATCTACTCTCTGCATAGGATGCGGAAGATGCCAAATAAATATGGCATTGTTCTGCCCTCAATATAGATGGTGAGATAATAATAACAGGCAAGGGATAATGGTTAAACAAAGACAGAATGCAAGCATTCTCATTCAGTAAATAGTTCTTAAGAATCCATTAGAAGTAACTGTGGGGTAGTAGAAAGAGCACAGACTTGGAGTCAGGGAGGGTGGAGTTCTGGTCCCAGCCCTGCCATTTGTCAGCTATATGACCTTGGATAGTCAGTTAATCTCTCCAGTGTTCAATGTCTTCATACGCATCAAGAAAATAGTAATACCTACCCTACTCATTTCACAGTATCATTGGGACAATTAAATAAAGGATTACATTTATATAAACTGAAAATTCTAACGTAGCATACGTACAAAATAAAATAATAAGTTTGAGGATTATATTGAAATGATGATATTATGCTCTGAGGATGACAAAAAATGAAAGAGCCGTTGCCCCTATGGTCCAAGCAAGAGTTTAAAATCTGGTTGGGAATCAAAATACACACAAAGACATAGTATGAGGAGTGTGTGATGATGTCATTAGAGAAGTGTCTGGCTCATTCCCTCACATCCTCCAGTTCTTTGCTCAAATGACACTTTTTAGTGACGTTTCTTCTGACTACAGTATTTATTCATCCCTCCTATACTTTTTTTCTGCTTTATATTATCTTCATAATATCACCCTCTGATATAGATGAGATTTAATCATTTGGTTGGTAGTGTTTGCTCCTTACCCTACTTAAATGTCAGCTCCAAGAGGGTATGGCTTTTTATTTATTTTATTCACACTTTCATCTTCAGAACTAAGTGCCTGACACATAGTAGACATTTGTACATATGGGTAGAATAAATGATTAAGATCTTTTTATTCTGTTAAGTGCTTGGCATCAAACATTTTTTTGTTTGTTTCATCAGTGAATCATGTATCAATTTCTTCACTTTTAAGAAACAGCAGAAAGATGAGATATGGAGGAGGAGAAATATATGACAACACTTACAGAAGTGTGGCCTAAAGTCCTAGTGACAGACAGGTGTTTTGCAAAGTAGACTGGTTAACAAGTACAGAATGCAAAAACAAAAGTTATGGTGTGTTGGTGAAAGAAGCAGTCATTGAGACTCAGAATACATGGGTTGCAGACACTGCCCAATCACTACAGAATATTTTGGAGTAGGGAAAACACAAATTAACCTCTTTTGGTCTGTGTTTTCATTTATACATATGTTATTTAGATTAGCTTGTTTTAGAAGTGTCTTTATTTCTCTACATTTACATAATTATCAGTTTAAAAAGTAAAGAAATTGGAGGGGCAGAGCCAACATGGCGCTATAGACAGACGCACCATGCCATCCTTTGACAGCAAAAGACCCAAAAAACTGAGTAAAACAGAGACAAACGTCAATCCTGGAACCCTAAGGGTCAAATGAAGGGATAAAGAACTCAATCAAGCACCGAATTGAATAAGAAACTGATAGAGAACAGAGAGCAAGGAGAGCTACTGGGTGAAGGTCCCCTATCAGCTAACGTGGGACAGATTCCCCATCTTGGACCTCTCAGTCACCAAGAAGGGCAGACAGGGAGTACTGGAAGACAGCTTCATGGAGCTCCCAGCAGGAGATCCCTTCCCTGGTTTGTGCCACCATGCCAGTGTGCTCCCTCGGGGTATTTTTTAAACTATTTGTTTCTCTTCTTTTCTTCCCTCAGTTTCTTGTCTCTCTCTACCTTCCTTCCTTACCCTTCTCCTGAATACCTGGCTTTGTGTGCCATCTCCACTCCTTCTTGACGGGCTGGCTGTGCAGCGCCACTTAGCAGGCGACCCGCCTCTGGTGGGCTCCCTTGGGGCATTTTTTTTCCCTTGCTTTCTTATCTCTCTCTACCTTCCTTCCTTTCCTCCCTCCCAACCACCTGGGATTTTTTTTCCCTCAGTTTCTTATCTCTCTCAACATTCTTTCTTTCCTTTCTCCTGACCACCCAGCCATGTGTACCATTCTCTCCCTCTCTCTCTCTTTTTTTAATCTAGTTCCTTAGATCTCTCTGCCTTCCTTATTTTCCTTTCTCCCACCCACTAAACAGTGTGCTGTATCTGTCCCTTCTTCATGGGCTGTGCTACATTGCTTGGCTAGAAAGCCACCAGCATATGGTTTCCCCAGGTCTGTGCCACTCCAGCAGCAGGCTGCCTCAAAATTTTTTTTGTGGGGGAGGGGGGCTTCTTTTTCTCTCTCCCCTTTCTGTCCTTTCCCATACCCACTTAGCTCCACACATCACATCCTTCCCCCTCCCTCCTGTCTATCTACACCATGTGCTGAGCATCACACCCCTGAGTGGCACATGCACAGTCTACTGGAACCTGCCCTGTACTGCCCCCCTGCCCCACCATGTTGGCCCCAGTATGTTTGGCAATGACCCATCCCATCCCCTCCCCCTCCACTGGACCTGATCTGCTGCACCATAGCTGAGCAACTAGCCCTGCTCATTGGACAAGGTGGTGAGAAGAATCATGCCCACAGACAAGTAAACAACAAAGAAGCCCCAGCCTGCCTGCTCAGATGTAACCAAATAAAACAAAAAAGCAGGACAAGACAAACAATGAACAAACAAAAAAAATAATTACTGAATATCCTGAAGACAGTGAACAATATCAAAAAAACAGGACAGGATGGTTCCAGTAGGTGTCTGAAATAAACACCAGATGACCTTCCAGTAGAAGAAAAGGGGCTGAAACTACCTGACGGGGAATTCAAAACTCTAACATTCAGGGCTATACAAGAGATGAAGGAAAAAGCAGACAAAAATGGGGAAAAAATAGACAAAATCATGGAAAATACAGGCAAAATCATGGAAAAGACAGACAAAACAATGGAAGAATACAGGAAAATAATATGGGACAAAATATCAAAATAAATTCACAACTACAAATCATACACAGCAATTAGAAATCCAAAAGATAATCAATAAGATTTCAGAAATGGACAGTGTCATAGAAGGTTTGAAGAGCAGGGTTGGAACAATGTGAGACAAGATCAGTGACATTGAAGACATATTCTTGGATAGCACTTTTTTTGAGGAAAAATCAGAGGAGAGACTGATGAAAAATGAAGAAACCCAGAGAACGATATGGGATGCAATCAAAAGTAAAAACTTGTGAGGGATCAGAGTTTCAGAACGGGGGAGAAAACAGAAAACACAGAGAGGATCATTGAAGAATTGCTGACAGGAAACTTCTCTACTATGCAAGATGGAAAGCTGACCATCCAAGAAGCTCAACGAACCTCATGTAGGATAGATCCCAAAAGAAAATCACCGAGGCATATCATAATCACACTCATTAAAACCAAAGACAAAGAAAGAATCCTGAGAGCAACTTGAGAAAAACAAAGTCACATACAGACAGGAAACAATAAAACTAAGCTCTGATTGCTCAGCAGAAACCATGCAGGCAAGAAGGCAATGGGATGACATATATAAAACCTTGAAAGAGAAAAATTGCCAACCAAGGATAACATATCCCACAAAACTCTCAAATATTTTGGTGAAAATAAGACATTTCCAGATAAACAGAAATTAAGTGAATATGTAAAAACCAAACCAAGCATACAAGAATTATTAAAGGGAGTACTTTGGTTAGAGACCAACAACATCAGACAACAGCCTGAATCTAGGACTAAAGAATGCATCAGCCAGATACCAACCTAGGTAATGAACTCTCAAGTATAAAACAAAACTAAAAGATTAATAGCAGGGAACCAAAGAGTTTAATCTGCAAATGACAGAAATGTCAGAAAAAGAAAAGAGGGAATAAACGATATAAGTATAGAACTTTCTAATGGCGAGGAAGGCAAGACAATACCAAGTAATAATAGACTGGTTCAAACCTAGGAAGATAAGGGTAAATTTCAAGGTAACCACAAATAAAGTTAACAAACCTACTCATCAAAATAAAGAAAGACATAAGATCTCAGTAAACACAAAATCTACAAAAATGAAAGAAATGAAAAAAATCCACAAACAAAAGGAATTCAGCACAAGAGAGTAAGAGGAACAAAGAAAATGTCAGCATGACAAAAAAAAGTACTACAAAGATACAGCAATAAAATCATACCTATCAATAATTACACTGACCATAAATGGCCTAAATGCATGCATAAAGAGACAGAATTGATAAAAAAAGAGGACCCATCAATATGCTGTCTATAAGAGACACACCTTAGAAACAAAGACATAAATTTATTAAAAATCAAAGAATGGAAAAAAATATATCAAGCAAACAGCCACCAAAAAAGAGCAGGGGTGGCAATGTTAATTTCAGATAAAATAGAATTTAAAACAAAATCCACTATAAGAGATAAAGAAGGATATTATATAATGATTAAAGGGACAATCCATCATGAAGACATAACCATAATAAACATCTATGCACCCAATGACAGGGCTCCAAAATACATAAAACAAACTCTAACAGCACTGCAAAGAAAAATTGACAGTTCAACAATAATAGTAGGAGACTTCAACACCCCACTCTTGGTAAAAGACAGAACATCTAGAAATAAACTCATCAAAGATAAAAAAGATCTAAAGGCCACAATCAGCCAACATAACCTCATAGACATATGTAGAACACGCCACCCAACAGTTGCAAAATACCCAATTTTTTTCCAATGCACATGGAATGTTCTCCAGAATAGACCACATCTTAGACCACAAGGCAACCCTCAACAAAATCCAAAACAATGAGATAATACAGTGTCTTCTCTGATCACAATGCCATCAAAGTAGAAGTTAACAACAGAAAGAGCAAGGAAAAAAATCCTGTACATGGAAACTGAATAACACCCTGCTTAAAATCACTGCGTAATAGAAGAAATCAAAGATGGAATCAGAAAATTTCTCAAATCAAACGAGAATGAAAATATATCATACCAAAACCTTTGAGAGACAGCAAAGGCAGTGCTCAGAGGTCAATTTATAGTAATAGATGCACACATCAAAAAATAAGAAAGGGAAAAAAATCAAAACATTATCTATACAACTCAAACAAATAGAAAGAGAACAGCAGAAGAAGCTCACAGCCACCAGAAAAAAGGAAATAATTACGATCAGAGCAGAAATAAATGAAATAGAGAATAGAAAAACACTAGAAAGAATCAACAAAACCAAAAGTTGTTCCTTCAAAAGGATCAACAAAATGAAAAACCATTGGCCAAACTGACAAAAGAAAAACAGGACAGGATGCAAATAACTCAAATGAGAAGTGAAATGGGGGACATTACAACAGACCCAACTGAAATAAAAAGGGTTATAACAGAGTACTATGAAAAACTATACTCTGACAAATTTGAAAACCTAGACGAAATGGACAAATTTTAGAAACATACTACCTACCCAAACTAACACAAACTGAAGTTGAAAATCTGAACAGAACTATAACAAGAAAAGAGATTGAAAAGGTAATAAAAAACAATTCCCAACAAAAAAAAAGCCCTGGCCCAGATGGCTTCACTGGAGTATTCTACAAAACATTCAGAAAAGGGCTTACACAGGTACTCCTCAAACTATTTCAGAACATAGAAAAGGAAGGGGTACTTTCGAATTCATTTTATGAAGATAGCATAACCCTGATACTAAAACCAGGCAAAGACATCACCAAAAAAAAAACAAAAAACAAAATTAAAGACCAATATCTCTCATCAATATACACACAAAAATTCTCAACGAAATTCTAGCCAATAGAAGTCAGTAGCATATCAAAAATATAATATACCACAACCAAGTAAGATTCATACCAAGTATACAAGGATGGTTCAACATTAGAAAATCAATGAAAGTAATCCACCACATAAATAAAAGCAAAGCAAAGAATCACGTAATCATCTCAATTGACAAAGAAAAGGCATTTGACAAAGTACAACACCCATTCCTGATAAAAACTCTCGATAACATAGGTATAGAAGGGAAATTCCTCAACATTACAAAGGGCATCTATACAAAACCAACAGCCAACAACATTCTTAATGGAGACAGGCCAAAAACATTCCCCTTGAGAACAGAAAAAAGACAAGGATGCCCTTTATCTCCACTCCTGTTTAACATTGTGCTGCAAGTCCTAGCTAGAGCAATAAGGCTAGAAAAAGAAATAAAGGGCATCTGAATTGGTAAAGAGGAAGTAATACTGTCCCTATTTGTGGATGATATGATACTATATGTAGAAAACCCAAAAGACTCCATGATAAAACTACTGGAACTAACAGAAAGTTTCAGCAGAATAGCAGGATTCAAGATCAACATACAAAAATCAGTTGAATTCCTATACACCAACAAAGAGAACCATGAAAAGGAAATCAGGAAAACAATACCATTTATAATAACCCATAAAAAATAAAATACTTAGGGATAAACCTAACCAGGGATGTAAAAGACCTATACAAAGAAAACTACAAAACACTACTGCAAGAAACCAAAAGAGATCTACATAAATGGAAAAACATACCATGCTCATGGATAGGTAGACTCAACATTGTGAAAATGATAATTCTACCCAAAGAAATTTACAAACACAATGCAATCCCGATCCAAATACCAATAACGTTCTTTAAAGAGATGGAAAAATTAATCATTAACTTTATATGGAAGGGGAAGATGCCCTAGATAAGTAAAGCACCACTGAAGAAAAATAAAGTAGAAGGACTCACACTATCTGACCTCAGAACCTGCTACACAGCTACTGTAGTCTAAACACCCTGGTACTGTTACAATGACAGATACATTGACCGATGAAACAGAATTGAGAATCTGGATGTGAATCCATCCACCTACAGTCACCTGATCTTCAACAAGAGCCCAAAGTCCACGAAATGGGGAAAAGACAGTCCTACTAATAAATGGTGCTGTCAAAACTGGATGTCCATCTGCAAAAAAATGAAACAGGACCATATCTCATACCACATACAAAAACTAATTCAAAAAGTATCAAAGACCTAAATACAAAACCAAAAACTATAAAGATCATAGAAGAAAAAATAGGATCAACTCTAGAGCGCCTAATATACAGCTTTAATAGGATGCAAACCATAACTAACAACACACAAACTCCAGAAGATAAGCTAGATAACTGGGCCTTTCTAAAAATTAAACACTTATGCTCATCAAAAGACTTCATCAAAAGAGTAACAAGACAACCTACAGACTGGGAAAAAAATTTTGGCTATGACAGACCTGAAAAAGATCTAATCTCTAAAACCTATGGGAAAATCCAACACTTCTACAGCAAAAAGACAAATAATCCATTTAAAAAATGGGCAAAGGAAATGAACAGACACTTCACCAAAGAAGACATTCAAGTAGCTAACAGACACGTGAGGAAATGTTGGCAATCACTAGCCATTAGAGAAATGCAAATCAAAATCACAATGAGATGCCACTTCACCCTGACATTACTGGCACCAATCAAAAAAAAAAAAAAAAGAAAAACAAATGTTGGAGAGGCCTCAGGGAGATTGGAACTCTTATGCCCTGCTGGTGGGAATGCAAAATGGTACAACCACTATGGAAAACAATACAGCACTTCCCTTAAAAGGCTAGAAATAGAAATACCATACGATCCAGCAATCCCACTCCCAGGAATATATCCTAGAGAAATAAGAGCCATCACATGAATAGACATATGCACACCCATGTTCATTGCAGCACTGTTCACATAGCAAAAAGCTGGAAACAACCTAGATGTCCATCAACAGATGAATGGATAAACAAACTATGGTACATACACACAATGGAATACTACACAACAATAAAGAACAATGATGAATCCGTGAAGCATCTTACAACATGGATGAATCTAGAGGGCATTATGCTGAGTGAAATAAGTCAGTCACAAAAGGACAAATATTGAATAAGACCACTACACTACTATAAAAACTCATGAAAAGGTTTACACACAAAAGAAATAATCTTTGATGATTAAGAAGGAGGGGAGAAGTGGGGATGGAAAAACACTAAATAGACAATAGATAAGTGGTAATTTTGGTGAAGGGTAAGACAGTACACAATACTGGGGAAACCAGCACATCTTGTCCAAGACGAGGTCAGGGAAGCTCCATAGAGACAACCAAATTCCCTGAGGGACCAAATTACTGGGCTAAGGGCTGTGGAGACCATGGTCTCGGGAACATCTAGCTCAACTGGCATAACATAGTTTATTAAGAAAATGTTCTACATTCTACTTTGGTGTGTAGCATCTGGGGTCTTAAAACCTTGTCAGCAACCATCTAAGATACTCCGCTGGCCTCACCCCGTCTGGAGCAAGGGAGAATGAAGAAAACCAAAGACACAAGGGAAAGATTAATCCAAAGGACTAATGGACCACAACTACTATGGCTCCACAACTAGATGGTGCCTGGCTACCACCACCAACTGTTCTGACAGGGATCACAGAGTTGGAGAAAAATGTAGAACAAAATTTTAACTAAAAAAAAAAAAAAAAAAAATACCAGACTTAACTGGTCTGACCAAAACTGGAGAAACCCTGAGATTTCTCTAGACACACTTTTAGCAGGCCCATAAAACAAAAGGAGACTAAATGGGCAGACAAGCCCAGGGACAAGGATGAGAAGGCAGGAGGGGACAGGAAAGTTGGTAATAGGGAACCCAAGTTGGAGAAATGGAGACTGTCGACATGTCGTGGGGTTGTTAACCATTGTCACAGGGCAATATGCGTAGTAATTGTTTAATGAGAAGCTAGTTTGTTCTGTAAACCTTCATCTAAAGTACAATTTAAAAAAAAAAAGAAAACAAACACTAACACATGTGGGGAACATGCTTGTTAGTTCAGTCAAGTATACGAGACCAAATGGGCAACACCTGCCCAAAAGCAAAGATGAGAAGGCAGGAAGGGATAGGAAACTGAGATGAATGGACACAGGGAACTCGGGGTGGAAAGGGAATGGGGAAAAGTGCTGACACATTGTGGAGATTGCAACCAATGTCACAAAACAATTTGTGTATAAATTTTTGAGTGAGAAACTAACTTGAGCTGTAAACTTTCACTGAAAGAAATAAAATTAAAAAAATAAAATAATATAAAAAGTAAAGAAATTCTCCCCTCTCTTTTTCATTACAGAAAAGATCCCTCACTTCACATTTATATTACATATTATTTCCACTTGATATCAGGAGAGTCATAATTAAAGGACATTCATTTTTAAAAATAAAACTCAAAAGGTCAAAGATATCATATGCTACACTCTAGGACCTTAGCAATTTTATGTATGTTTTTAAAGACATCATTGCCTTGTATGTATTTCTAATCCAACATAGAATATGGTTTTTCTTGCTTAAAATAAGGGTTTATTTTAAGATTGCCCCAATGTAAACTTTGGCTTTCAAGTCCATGTTAAATAGCTTGATCACTTTGTTATAAGTTCCTAAAATAAGACATCTATTTTATGCATAGCAAAAGTTAAATTCCTATCAAATCTGCTTCAGAAGGAAAGGAATATTTTCACCATCATATTTAATTTCCTCGTATCTTGTGTTCATTAAATTCAGAAGTTAATAACACATGAATAAGACATGGCTTTGCTCTATGCATTGCATGTAGGGTACACACATTTAAAAGCTTATAGGGAAAATGAGAAAAACCTGGTTCTTCAACCATGCAAAAAGCAGCTTTTTTCTTTTCCTTTGTAAGTTAAAGAAGACCTAGTGATTTTCAGTACCTTGAAAATTGATTTAAAAACAAATTACTTTTAAGTATCATAGAGCTTTCATGTATTTAATCTAAATTGGTCAGTGTTTCAGCCCTTATTTTTTTTACTTTGATTTTATTTTGTCAGCGGCTTACACATAATGGGGATGCTCCTGTAGCTGATGCAGCCAAACTTTACTGGACATTTATGAGAACCACACAACCTGGAATTCTTGGTGCAATGATCATAGCGCTAGTCTATATCCTCCTGTTTATCATTTTGTCTTTGATTTGGTATTTGTATTGTCTCAGGTAAGGGGCTTCAATTGTTTTATTCTTGAGGATGTTCATCCTCCAGTGTTTCTGTGATACACTTAGGTTGTGAGAACTTGGTTAAAGACAACTAGTTGGAACCATCTCTACATCTGTAAAGTAGATATTCCCTTGGTTTTGTGTAATACCTGCCATGACCACCAGTCAAGAGATTATGTGACTTTTGAGGAAACGTTTTGTCCATAGTAGAGAGAGCTAATTTTGCTGTGAATCGTTGAATTTGTTTCTCAAACCAGGAGCCAACAGGTATATTGATATTAATATCCAATGACGTTTTAGAAAATTTCCTGTGAAGATTGTCTAAAATTCCCTTTTCCTTCTCCTTCTAACTTACTTTCTTCCAACCCTTCCGATGCCTGCCCAAAACACCAATAGATGAACAGTTCTTCAGCTTTAATTCTGAGTATCATAAAGTTTAGCCTACCAAGTCATAAATTTAGCAAGCAAGTATATTAACCATATATTTGTGAAGAAAGGCAAGTGTGCCACAAATGGTGTGTGTTGGATTACTAACCTAAAGGTTAATGGTTCAAACCCATCCAGTAGTACCACAGAAGTAAGCCCTGGAGATCTACTTCCCTTAAGATTACAGCCAAGAAGGCCCTATGACACAGTTCTCTGAAACACATGTGGGCACCATGAGTCAGAATGGACTCAATGGCAACACATTTGTTTTTATTTTTATTTTTTTGGTTATACAAAATGCTAGGAGCAGGTCCACATGGAGGTGAAGGGAGTGTAGAGGAAAGGAACCAACACAGATGTGGAGAAAGATGGAAAGGGTAAAAAACAAAGACCTCAGTGGACATACAGTGCTTGAGATAATTTTTGAAGGTTTAATAGAATTTAACTAGAAGAAAAAAACAAGAAAGAGACAGAAAGAGAAATATGTTCCTAGGCAAAGGGAAGAAGATATAGAAAACCATATGGTCATGAGAAAGTATGATGTATTTGGCAAATCAAAAGTAGTTTGAAATGGCTGGAGTCTAGGATATGGGGAGAGGCGAACTGGCTGACATGAGGTTGGAAATGTAGTCAAAGATTATAAGATGATAAGAGACTTAAATGTCATGCTAAGGAGCTTGAATTTATTCTACTGATAAAGTGAAAGAATTGAAGGATTTTAAATGACTAACTTTGAGAAGTTCTCTCCAGTAGTAGAAGGGAAGGTGTCCAGGATGCTAGGACGAAAGCAGGAAAATCTAGTTAGAAAACTATTTTAGCAGCCCAGGCAAGAGTGTCAAGAGCCTTGACTAAAGAAATGGCACAGGAAATGGAATGTTGGGAACGTACTTAAGAATTATTTAAGAGACAGAACAAAACTTTGCGGCTGGTTGGACGCTGAAGGTGAAGGAGGGGATGACATTTGTTATAAGTTTATGTTTGAAGTTTGGCAGCTAGGCGAATGGTTGTAATATTCCCAAAGACAGGGATTACAGAGAGAGTAAACCTTTAGAGGAAATAGAATGAGTTACATTTGCATTCATGTTGACTTAAAGATAACTTCGGTATTGTCGAGGTAAAACATCTTTTTTTTTCCCCCAAGTGTTTATTTATTCAGCTATTTATTTGTATCTCTACAGACTCATAGATAGTTATTATATTCTTTGGGTTATAATATAATAATGTCATTATTTATTTTGCTGATTAAGATGTTTCAACTTTGGTCCTTGGAAGCTCTCTTTCAGGGGGGCTCCTGTGCCCTCTCATTATATCCCCACTTGTTTTTTTTGTTTGTTTATTTTCCTTTTTTTTATTGTACTTTAGATGCAGGTTTACAGAACAAATGGTTTCTCATTAAACAGTACACATATTATTTTATGACAATAGTTAACAACCCCATGACATGTCAACACTGTCCCTTCTCAACCTTGGGTTCCCTATTACCAGCTTTTCTGTCCCCTCCTGCCTTCTAGTCCTTGTCCCTGGGCTGTTGTGCCCCGTTAGTCTCATTTTGTTTTATGGGGCTGTCTAATCTTTGGCTGAAGGGTGAACCTCAGGAGTGACTTCATTACTGAGCTAAAAGGGTGTCTGGGGGCCGTTCTCTCAAGGTTTCTTCAATCTCTGTCAGGCCAGTAAGAGCAAGGGAAAATATCTTGTAGGAAGTTAGACAGCTGAGGGTAGATCTCAGAAGAAACACTATAGACTGTGGATTTGTGTGACTGAAGTCTTGAGATTTGCTGCCTTGCAGAGATAATGATTAGATTGCAGTGGGCTGAGTGAAGAATGAGGACCTAGAGGAAGTACTTAATGTTTTTTTTTGGCAGAGCTATGCTGCAAATCAAAAGTGGTTGGAAAAAGGTATAAAAAAGAAGGAGTTTATTATAGGTGTGACTTGAGTAAGTTTATACACAGATAGGAAAATTCCAAAAGAAAGAGAAGTATTGAAAATACTTGAGTGAGGGGGGATTGAGTGAGGTTTCTGAAGGCATGAGGTGGAACAGGAGTGGTGACAAACCTCGGACTTAAGGAAAAAGATCTTATCTCTTAATGTGATAGGGAAAGAGGTAAGAGGGGATGCAAGTGCTTGGAGGTTCCAGGAAGGGTGCTGAGGGAGTTCACATATGACGTTGTTGTTGCTAGCCGTCATCCGGTAGGTCCCCAACTCATGGAGATCCCATGCGCAATGGAACTGAACGGTGCCCTACCCTGCGTCATCCCCATGATCAGTTATGGATTGGAACTTGTGATCCTTAGGGTTTTCATTGGATGATTTTCAAAAGTACATCTCCAGGCCTTTCTTCCTATTTCATCTTAGTCTGGAAGCTCTGCTGAAACCTGTTCAGCGTCATAGCAACACATAAGCCTCAACTTACAGACAGGTGGTAGCTGCACATGAGGGACATTGGCTGAAATCCAACCCAGATTTCCCCCATGGAGGTTAAGAACTCTACCATTGAGCCATCCATGTCCTGTTTCATGTATCATAGTCATTATTATTTTCTATAAAGTGGGAGATGAACCCACTTCTCAATTCCTCCTTCAGTAGACGGCGTTTAGGTCACTAACATAATAGAAAAAAATCTGTTGCTGTTGAGTCGATTCCGACTTATAGAGACCCTATAGGACAGAGTAGAACTGCCCCATAGGGTTCCCAAGGAGCAGCTGGTGGATTCAAACTGCCAACCTTTTGGTATGTAACCAAACGCTTAACCACTGTGCCAAGAAAATCATCTAATTCTACATCAAATATGTGTTGTTTAGGCACTGGCTTGGTTTATATTTTGACATGTCATGAGGGCTGGATGTCATCTTTCCAGAGCACTTTTCTAGGAAGAGAAAATCTTCCCTGATTATTCAGTTTTTGTTTGACCACGAACTTGTGTGACCCAAGGCAAGGATGTTCATCTGCTAGATTTTAGACTTTTTTTTTTAATAACACAGTAAAGATAACATATGTTTAGATCTCATAAGAGGTTCTAAATGAATAATTATTATTTAAAAATGATTAGGGTTTCCCAGAGAAATTAAAGAAATAAAATAGTATAACATGTAGTGCAGACTTTTGCACAATTAAAAAATTATCAGATAATGTTATGTATCATTTATTCCCACATCAATACATCTTTTCTCACTTAAAATAAGGTAAGTGTTTACATCCTTTGTCTGAGACCTACATTTGTCTAGCTCTGGGCATCACAAACTCCACATTATGGGGACTGGTTTTGCAAGCTCAAGACTGGACCCTGTTGGGTTCAACTGATTGGACCTCATTCCACCAAGAGCTTGAGTAATTTCTTGCTGAAGGGTTTTGCTTAGAAAAATCCTCACTCCCCAAAGCTCTGAGAGAAGAGTTGAAAGGGACACCAGTTCCTTGCCTCTGTGTAAGGAAGTTCTTAAGCTGGGTGTAGTTATTTGGACTTGATTTTATAGCTTTAAAAAAGCATTTTATCTTTTTAATGATTTTTCCTTGTATAGAAAGAATATATTTATTAGGAAAAACAGAAACTACAGAAAAGAATTAAAAAACACCAATAATCTTATAATTTAGGAAAAGAATTGTAAGTATTTTGGTAAATTTGTTTCAACCATTCTTCCGTATATATTTATTTTTACAGAGTTGAAATTATACTGTTATTACAGCTTCATATGTTGATTTCAACTTAATATTATATGATAAATATTTTCATATTCTGTGCTAACTTCATAAACAATTAATGCCTATGCAATATTTTATACTACATAAATAGTATAAAATATTTAAATGTTTCTTTACTGCTGGATAATGCATTGTTTCTCATTTTTGTGCAACTTGTAAATAATTCTGACAAACATCTTAAGGCATAGGGTCTTGTCTACATTTTAGGTTATTCTTTGGATGAGAGTCCTAGAGATCCAGAAATACTGGGTCAGAGGATGTGATGCTTGATAACTATTACAAAATGGTTTTATAGAAAAGTTGCATAGATTTATACTTCCAACATCAGTGTATTAGGGGCTTGTGAAGCCATGTTCGCATTATGTGTTAAACTATTTTAATCTAAAAAAAAAAAAAAAAGAGGAAGACCCTCAACAAGATGGATTGGCACCATGACTGCAACAATGGGCTCCAGTATAACAACTATAGTGGGGATGGTGCAGGACCCGGCAGTGTTTAGTTCTGTTGTACACGGGGTGGCTATGAGTAGGAACCAACCTGACGGCACCTAACAACAACAAAAACAACACTTTAATCTAATAGAAGAAATGGAAACCCATCCTTTTCTAAATGTGCATGCCTTTGCTTACTAATCACTAAATATTCTTTAATATGCTTATGACCCATTTGTACTTCCTCTTGTGAATTATTTTTTGAAAATGATTTTGCCTTTTCTTCTGTAACCCGTAACCTGTTGCCATCAAGTGGAGTCTGACTCATTGCAACTCTATAAGACAGAGTAGAACTGCCCCAGAGGGTTTCCAAGGAGCGGCTGGTGGACTCAAACTGTTGACTTTTTGGTCAGCGACCACAGCTCTTAACCACTGTGCCACTAGGGCTCCTTTTCTTCTCTACAGTACGTAAATGTTTTTCTTATTGAATTATATGAAGGTTTTTTAATACATTAACAGTATTTACCGTTCTGTCATATTTTTGACAGATATTTTCGCCACTTACTATTACCTTTTATTTTTGCTATTTAAAAAAATAGGTATTTAAAATTCATACATTATTTATAATTACATTATCATTTATTTCTTAAATTTTAAAAATTTTCCTTAGACAGAAATATTACAAATATTTACTTCTATTTTTATAAGTTTGGATTTTTTTCATAGAACTCTTTATAAGCCATGTTGAACTCATTTGATGGCTATAGTGTCTCGATCTAAAAGATCCTTTTATCTTTTATTTTACTGGTTTGTTTTTTTAAGTTGATATTAACTATTGAACTTTTGGCATTTTCTCTTACTGAGTTTTAAGTAATCTTATTTAATCATTTTATGTTTCTAGTGTGCTGTGTCACTGGACAGAGCTTCTTTTTCTACCAGTAACCCATTGCCATCAAGTCAGTTCTGATTCACGTAACCTCTCATGCATTGTAATAGAACTGTGCTCTATAGGGTTTTCAACGTCTGATTTTTGTGGAAGTAGATTGCCAGGCTTTTCTTTGGGAACTTCCAATCTTTCAGTTAGAAGCTGAATGCATTATCCATTTGCATCACCCAAGGACTCTTCTTTTTCCTAGATACTTATAAAAATATACATTTTTACCAAACTTTAATAAGTTGGACCAGTCATGTCCTTCCAGAGTGTTTGCTTCTTATTTGGCCTTGTAGCATTCCCTCATAACTCCTCCAGATAAAGCCTCCATTGATATTATGTAGATCATTAAGCTTAACTCTTTTGAATAGTTCAAAAGATCTACAGACAGCTTTCATATTTCTTTATAATATGCAGAGAAAGAGAAATCACAAGTTAGATGTCCGTTAGATTTGTTCAAGCTTTAATATTCCTGGAAGTTGTACACAAATCTGAAAAACTGTTAAGTCATATTAATTAGTTTTGGGGGTGTTAATGTCTTCTTAATCACTGACTTAATAGATAGTTTCAAATAACCTTATACATTTTAGCTACTGTCATTTATTACTTAGGAAAATTAATGTAGATCACCATAATTTAAAGATATATTTTGATGAGGATATTACCAACATATTCATTGTCTAGGGAATAGGTATAAGATAATCAAAGATTTTTCACTTTCTGAATCAATCTTCTTTGTGATGTTTCTTAGTAAGGACAAAAAAATTATTGACCACTTAGAGAAAAAAAATTATATAATTAACATATAACTAAGCAATTTTCACTTCTGCAATTGTCACCTAGTTTATAACAATTTATGCCCTAATAGGCAGAAATAGACTACACACATTATGACATGTTTACAGGCAAGGCAAGGAATACACAGAGTCAATGTATCAAAAATAATTGGTCGACATTCAACCATTTCAGGAGGCAGCATATGATCAAGAACTGATGGTATTGAAAGAAGAAGTCTAATCTTCACTGAAGGCATTGATGAAAAATAAGGCTCCAGGAGTTGATGGAATACCAATTGAGATGTCAACAAAAAGAGGCAGTGCTAGAGGTGCTCACTCATCTATGCCAAGAAATTTGGACAACAGCTACCTGGCCAACCAACTGGAAGAGATCTATATTCGAGCCCATTCTAAAGACAGATGATCCAATAGAATGAGGAAATTATCAAACAATATCACTAATATCACACGCAAGTAAAATTTTGCTGAAGATCATTCAAAAGTGGTAGCAGCAGCACATCAACAGGGAATTGCCAGAAATTCAAGCCTGATTCAGAAGAGAAGGTGCAACAAGGGATATCATTGCTGATGTCAGATGGATCCTGGCTGAAAGCAGAGAATACCAGAAAGATGTCCACCTGTGTTTTATTGACTATGCAAAGGTATTCGACTATGTGGATCATAACAAATTATGGATAACACTGGGAAGAATGACAGTTCCAAAACACTTAATTGTACTCATGAAGAAACTGTACATAGACCAAGAGGCAGTCTTTCGAACAGAACAGGGGGATACTTCATCGTTTAAAGTCAAGAAAGGTGTGCGTCAGAGTTGTATCCTTTCACCATACTTATTCAGTCCATATGCTGAGCAAATAATGAGAGAAACTGGACTATATGATGAAGAACTTGGCATCAGGATTGGAGGAAGACTCATTAACAATCTGTGATATGCAGATGACACAACCTTGCTTGTTGAAAGCAAAGAGGACTTGAAGCACTTACTGGTGAACATCAAAGACTACAGTCTTCAGTATGGATTACACCTCAACATAAAGAAAACAAAAATCCTCACAACTGGACCAATAAGCAACATCATGATAAACGGAGAAAGTATTGAAATTGTCAAGGATTTCATTTTACTTGGATCCGCAATCAAGGCCCATGGAAGGAGCAGTCAAGAAATCAAATGACATGTTATATTGGACAAATCTGCTGCAAAAGACCTCTTTAAAGTGTTAAAAACAAAGACATTACTTTGAGGACTAAGGTGCACCTGACACAATCCCTGGTATTTTCAATTTTCTCATATGCACGAGAAAGCTGGACAGTGAATAAGGAAGACCAAAAAAGAAATGATGTCTTTGAATTATGGTGTTGGTGAAGAATATTTAATATACATTGGACTGCCAGAAGAATGAATGAATCTGTTTTGGAAGAAGTATAGCCAGAATGCTCCTTAGAACCAAGGATGGCAAGTCTTCACCTCACGTGCTTTGGACATGTTATCAGGAGTGACAAGTCCGTGGAGAAGGACATCATGCTTAGTAAAGTAGAGCGTCAGCGAAAGAGAGGAAGACCCTCAACAAGATGGATTGACACAGTGGCTGCAACAATAGGCTCAAACTTAGCAAAGATTGTGAGGGTGGTGCAGGACCAGGCAGTATTTCATTCTGTTGTGCATAGGATTGCTATGAGTTGGAACTGACTCAAGGGCACCTAACAACAATAGACAAGACCTATTTAAAAGATTTGGATTCTACATTGTGCCAGCTTCAGTAAACAAGATGATTGTAAACAACATGGTTCACTGTTATGACTCCGGGTAAATTCACTGCACCCTCATTTCGGAAAGCCTCTTAGTACCCTCCCCCTCACCCCCTCCCCACTTCTCCTCAAACCCTAAGCTCTTTGCTGTGGACAGTGGAGACTATGCTATATGTTAACTCTTCTTCCATCTTTTCTTCAGCAGATAGGGCAATCATTTCCACTCCACTTCTTCCCATCCATACCTATAAGAAGCAAAAGGACATTTAAAAAATAATTCAGTTTCGGTAGGAGAAAAAGTGAACATTCTTTAATATTATGAAGAAAAAATTTTCTAAAAAACCTTAACTGGTCATTTGATGAATTGACTTTTGGTAAATTAGCCTGAATCCGATAGTTCTAGGATGAAAGAACCAAAACAATCTACTAAAAATTCCCTTTTCAACCCAAGTGTGTGTGCATGTGAGTTTTGAACTATGGCTGACAGATGTCAGGAAGGTGTGTGTACCTAGATACAGTGACTAACTACAGACTGTGGGTTGGCACAGCCCAAGCCCCTGACTTGGCCTTTCTTTGGGCTGTTGGGATAAGAAGTTTCCTTTTCCACTCTCATGCAAGTACTTGCATTCCATCGTGTAGTTAATCTGCACCAGTCACTGTCCTTCCCACATCTGTGCCAGCAATATGTAGCATCTCTAAAACACTTCCTGAAGAAATACCACTGTTCTTATCAATAAAACAAATGAGCAGCCCAATAATCAAAAAACAAAGCTATCCTGGTTTGCTGCCACAAACTGAGGCAACAAGTTTTGTGCAACCTATGCATAAAAATGGAGCATTTACTTCCCTGCACACTGTATTTTAAATGATACATTAGTAGTCAAGCCAGAATGAAAATGAAATACTGTGGCAAATAACATGAAACCTTTGGACTGAGGGCAGGTTGATGACTCTACAGAACACTTTTTCTTCCCTGCAACCAGCCAAGTGCCCAGAATACAATAGATACCAAGAAATATTGTTGAATTAAAAGCATAAATGAATACATTTTTTAAATGATGAAGACACACCTTCCCTTTTAAATAAAATGTAAATCATAGGCTATGTGTTCAAATTACATCTACACCCAAGTGTTTTTCGTTTTGAACTCTCAGCATGGCATATAATGGAGAAGAGTGGAAAGGTGTACAAGCAGCTCCCACGTGTCTTAATTTGACTTATCAAGCTATCCAGAATAGGTTTTTAGTTTGGATTCTTTGGTGACAGCCAGCTTTAAAGAAATACAGCACAATGTGGAGGGAGGAGTTAACAAGGGTCAGAATGATGCACACTGAAGGGGAAATGCAAAATATTTAGGCAATGTACATACAAATCCAAAGAACCCAGGAAGGTGCTAACCGTGTCATAGACACAGAATGTTCTCTAAATCCCTTCTTTCCAATTCTCTCCTCTTATTTGTTATTTCCAAATCTCACTTCCACTACCTCCTCACCCCCTACCCTCTAACTACCACTATCTGTAGTATTTTCTCTTTAATGATGTGGTAAGTAGATTAGTATGAGGCATGCCTGGATGCTTAGAACTACAGATGGGTTCCTCATGATCTTGAATCATTTGTGAAGACGCTGTCATTCTACAATGGCACAAATGATAGAAGATGCTGCAGCTTCTAGTGTGTGTTTGATGCTTAAGCAGCACCCTTCTCCGCCGTTGACACCAATCATGAGACCAGGGTATGTTGTCAGTCTTGTGCATTTCCAGTGGTTAAGACCTCACAGATGACGTCAGTTGAGAAGGCGCCATCATAGTTCATCTTATTCATTAGAATTTGGGGTCCCCAATTAAAGCAGATCCACCTACATAATCAAATGAGAAAGACAATGTAAAAGGATCCCTGGTGGTGTAGTAGTTAAGTGCTTGGCCGCTAACCTAAACATCAATGGTTCAAACCAGCTGCTCTGTGGGAAAAATGTGGCAGTCTGCTTCCATAAAGATTACAGCCTTGGAAACCCTATGGGGCAGGTCAACTCTGTCCTATAGGGTCACTATGAGTTGGAATCGACTTGACAGCAATGCGTATAGACAGTATGAACTGATAGAGCTGATCTTCGTGGTCATTAGAGAGAATAGCATCCTGATCTTAACCAATATATTATTAGCTCTCAGAATAGTCTCAGAATCTCCAAATATAGGTTCAAAGAAACTTCCATCATAATCATATATCGTATGAGTTGGAAGACTGGAAGTTACACTAGCTGTGTTTCTGACAGAGGGCATTAATAGTTTCTCCTTAGTTGTTGCTGTTAGTTGTGGTCCAGTAGAACTGCTCCATGGGGTTTTCAAAGCTGTGCCTTTTTGGAAGCAGATCACCAGGTCTGTCTTCTGAGGCACCTCTGGGTGGGTTTGAACCATCAACCTTTCAGCTAGTAGTCCAGTGCGTGGCCATTTGTACCACCCAAGGGTCCTTTCCTTTTAGTTACCTGGTAGTAATTCCTGCCATTTACTGAGCACTTACTATTTGCCAAGCCCTAGTTTGAGTACAGTATGTAGGTTGGCTTGCTCAACCCTCTAAGGAATTCTCTGATTCAGGACCTATTAATGTCACCTCCTTTTCACAGATGCAGAAGCCAAGCCTTAGTGAGTTTAAGTTATTTGCCTAAGGTTGCACAGTCAGCCGGTGACTGGCCTGAGAGTCCTACAAAGACTTTGCAACTTCAAAAGCTGGGCTATTATGTCCACATCGTGTTTCTTAACTTTTTATATTAACAAAACCAAACCCATTGCCGTCAAGTCAATTTCAACTCCTAGCGACCCTAGAGGACAGAGTAGAACTGCTCCATAGGGTTTCCAAGTCTCCGATCTTTACGGAAGCAGACTGCCACATCTTCCTCCTGTGGAGGGGCTGCTGTGTTTGAACCAATGACCCTTCAGTTAGCAGTTGAATGCTTAATCCCTGCGCCACCAGGGCTCCTTCTTTATATTAAATTCAGATTTTTGGTTAATGGTCCTCTAATGAATAAGTGTGATGCAATGGTAAGATAGCCTTGTTGATGGCAGTAGGCCTGGCTGGAATCTGGGCTCTGTCACTCGCTAGCTGTGTGTCCTTAGAGAGTTGTGTCACCTCTTTGATTCTGTTTCCTTATCTTTAAAATGTGGTTAAAAGCAAGCTTAAAACTTTGAGGAATAAACCTAATGCATATAAAATAGGTGTTACGGGTATATTTTCTATACGTGTATTCTCCTTCCTCTTGGTAACCATGAATAAACTTTGGTCTTAATTACATTTTGAAGAAATAATTTAAAAATATAAAATTTACAGACAGATTGCATAGTTGTATTAATAAAAGAAATCCAAATATAAATATCAACCATTATTATCAGTTTCTATTGCCAGTATGAGTAGCTATTGAGATTAGCTTCAATAAATTGATTTAAATAATATATTTCTGACTGATTTCTAACTTAGGCAGCTAAGATTAGTTCTAAAATTTAATTCTTTCAAGGTAAACATGAATTTAGTTCAACAATTTGGAACTTTCAGTTAACTTTGATAATCCCACGTATGTGTTTCAAAGGATTGTCAACATTGGCATTTTGAAAAGAAACTCATTCTCCTCTCCTCCAAATCACCTCTTCATCTAGGGTTACCTATATTAGTGAATGCCAAGATCAACCATCTAGTTCTGGGGAAAGAAAAAAAGAAAGGAAGGAAGGAAGGAAGAAGGCAGAGGGAAAGAAGAAAGGAGGAAGAAGGAAAAATATAAAAAAGAAAGAAAGGAAGGAGAGAGGGAGAGAGGGAGGGAAGGGAGAGAGAAGGAAGGAAGGAATGAAGAAGGAAGGAAGAAGAAAGAATAGAAAAAGAGGAAGGAAGGAGGGAGGGAGGGAAGGGAGAGAGAAAGGAAGGAAGGAAGGAAAAAACCTGGGAACTGTCCTTCACTCCTTTTCTCCCTGCATATCCACCATTACCAGGCTATGGCAATTTTATAGTTTTTGAATTTGCTTCAAGTCCTATCCGTAAAGCTCAATGCCCTGATCTCTTTCCTGATTTACTATAACATTAGCCTTCCAAATAATCCTCTTCCCCCTTTCAATCTACTCTCCTCATTATAACCAGAATAATCCTTAATAATAAAAAAGATGACATCATTTCTTGTCTTAAATCCATAGAATGACTTCCATCACTTTCAATATGAGTTCTCTTGATCTGGCTCCCCTGCTCCCCCATCATACTGCTATACTATTCACTGCTCCCCAGCGTCAGTGTGCCATCTTGCCTCATGTATGCTCCTTTGTCCACTCCTTTTAGTTTCCTCACCTATCTCCTCTTCTACTGGTTTCAATTACCATTGTATTCCAAGTACTTGGCATTTAGTAGGCATTGACTGAGTGAAGAAATTAATGACGACTATCTCCTTAGAAACATGAGCTTGTATATATTAAAGGATACTATCCTTCTTAACTACAAACCAACAATAGTCTCGAACTGGGGGAGGAGGAAGAAGATTCTTGACTACCTTCTACTGTGTGCATAGTTTTTTTATTTTCTGAATTTCTTTTTTCTGTTTTTTAAAATTCTTTTCGCCTTCATTCTTTCTTTCTTTATTCCTCCTTTGTATTTTGCATTTTCCTTTGTTTAGTGCCGTTTCACACCAACACCACTTAAATTTCAATTACCATTAAACAGAATCTTGAGCAACCAAGGGTTTCTAGAACACAAAAAAGCTGTCTCCATACATATCAATACTTTGACATCTGTCTTAGTTATCTAGTGTTGGTGTAACAGAAATACTACAAGTGAACGGCTTTAACAAACAGAAAGATTTATTCTCTTACAGTTTAGGAGGCTAGGAGCCCAAATTCAGGGCACCAACTTCAGAGGAAGCCTTTCTCTCTCTGTCGGCTTTGGGGGAAGGTCCCTGTCATCAATCGTCCCCCCTGGACTCAGAGCTTCTGAGCGCAGGAAACTGAGAACCAAAGGACACGTTCTGCTCCTGGCATTGCTTTCTTGGTGATATGAGATCCCCCTGTCTCTCTGCTTGCTTCTCTCTTTTATATCTCAAAAGAGATTGACTTAAATCACAACCTAATCTTGTAGATTGAGTCCTACCTCATTAACATAACTGCCTGTAATCCTGCCTCATTAACATCATAGAGGTAGGATTTACAACCCATAGGAAAATCACATCAGATGACAAAATGGTGGACAATCACACAATACTGTGAATCATGGCCTAGCCAAGTTGACACACATTTTGGGGGACAAAATTCAATCCATAACAACATCATACACCTCATTTAAGGTGTTCAACAATTCTGCTAAAGAATATGCATATTTTAACCCTTAAAACAAACAAGGATGCATTTTTGCAAGTATATGCTGGTGGTGCCAAAAGAAACTTGACTATTTATATGCTATCGGTAGAGCTATACCTTCATGGTTCTGATGTAATTATACCAGTAGATTTGCCACTGACATCGTAAGTATATTGATTACTATAAATGTAAAGCCACACTGCCAACATCACTTGTAACTTTTTGGAGTTAGAAATAAGTGATCATATTAGTTTCTTCTTCTTCATATGTATATATAAGTATATATGTATATATATGTGTGTATGCATATATATATCAGTTAAAATAGCTCTGAATGCAAATACATACAATGTATTTTCAATTTATAAATTCCATTCTTTCCATAACCCTTAAAATACTATATTAAGTAAATGTTCACACTTGTCCTTTTTAGCTTTAAAAGAAATGTCACATGCTAGTTTCTGTAAATGACCCACATTCAGATGTGAACCAAACATAATAGCTTCTGCTACTCACCAAGCAAAGAATTGCTGCAAATGTAGGACACAGGGCAGAGGACTTTGTAAATTACTTTGTTTCATTGGCCATCATGAGAACCTGTGGCATAATATGTGACCTATTTCTGAAAACAATAATGCCTAAGGCTTTACGGACAGGTGAAATGTAGTTTCTCTTTAATTATATTTTTAAAAAATTTATTATGATAAAAATATATATAACAAAACACTTGCCATTTCAACATTTTTTTGCATGCACAATTCAGTGACGTTAATTACTTTCATTATGTTGTACAACCATCAACAGTATTCATTTCAAATTTTTTCATTGCCCTTAACAGAAGTTCAGTATCCCCTAAGCAATGACTGCCTTATCTCCTTCCTTTTGGTAACCGTGAATAAACTTTGGTCTTAATTACATTTTGAAGAAATAATTTAAAAACATAAAATTTGCAGACATACTACACAGTTGTATTAATAAAAGAAATCTAACTTGCAACCATCACCCTATAATGATGTGCATTTCAATGGGATATCATAAAATTGTAGCTTCTTACTAAAGAACGATTCAAACCTACAGAAGCGCAAGAATAATAAAATGAACTTTATATTATTCTCCTCGATTCACTAATTGACAATATTTTTCCATGTTTTCTTTGCTCCTTCTCCTTTCTCATCCAATATGGTTCAATATCTTCATTTCTATATAATTCTATCTGATATTTACACACACACATACAAGCCTGAAATGGCAGAAAATTGGTGAAAATGGGTGTATATGTGTGTGTGCATGTGTTATTTGCTGACTTACTTGAGAATAATTAATCTTTTTAACCAAATATTATCATTAAATTTAAGCTTAATATTTTATTGAATGACTCTAATCATAAATATACAGAGAGAATAGTCTATTATTCTCCCTGTCATCCTGGTTTACCAATAACCAATCAATTTATGAGACGGAGACTGGTACATGGTTTTTCATGGTTTATAGAAATTCCTCTGATATTTATAAAGGCTTTCTAGCTTTCTAAAGAGAACAACAAAGGAGAAAAATTAAACAGATATACACCATGTTTGATCAGTATAGATTGCATAAATATCCAAAAGGATAAAACAATCCAATTGTAGACAGAAACTATCTTGCTTGACTGATTATATTATCAAATGAATTTCATAATTTGTGTATACAACCATAGACTATTTTCTCCTTGTTTGTGTCAGCTGTACTTATAGGACTGGAAAATATGTTAAAAAAACTTAATAAAGGATGGTAAGTTGGCTTATTAACAACACATCATGAAGTTTTCACTGGAAAATACCACCCAAAATGGTAGAAAAAAAAATTTAAAATAAAACTAAAATGCAATTAATCCCTGTACTGATCTCCATATTCTAATGTGATATTATTTTCTCTGTCAAAACATTGTTTACCATTCTGTAGATCCAGGCTTGATTGTTTCCATAATTATTCTTTCACACAGTATGAAGGAATTATAAAGACGAGAGAGACATTTTCTGGGCAAAAGGAACAGAAGCCAGCAGAAACAGGACTGTGATGCCTAATTAATTCAAAGTTAATTGCATTGTTGATAATTCCACACTTAAAATCTTCATATAGAAAATGTTTATGGCAGCAAACTGACAGTAATTTAACTGCATTAAATCTTACCACCATTAAAAGAAAAAGACGAATGTTACATTAAACAAGCTTAAGAGAATGGTAAAGACTAGTTCTTGTTTAACAAGGCAACTAGTAAATCATTCAAATGGCTGACCTAAAATCTCAAAGCACAGTAAGAGCAGTAGTTGCATTTCAAGATGGTACCATGCCATATGGCCTGTCATGGGCCATCAGTTAGGCTGGTGGAACTCTTTCTTTTCTTTTCCTTCTGTGATGAATACAAAATAGTTGGCGGAAGAAAAGATACCTACAAGATCTTATTTGAAGGCTAGGTTCAAAAATTCTATTTTAACTATTTTAGACAGAATCAAGATAGAGGTGAGTAAGTAAAGATGCACATTGTATCAGTTATTTTAATTGAAGGGTCAGCATGATAGAATGAAAAGAACTTTGAAGTTATTCAACTCTGTGTTTGAATACTGTCTCTGTCACTTATTAATAGTAAGACTAACTGTTGATTTCAGTGTATTAATATGTAAAAGTAGGATCAAGGGTAAAGCTAGAATAGCACCAAAAAAAAAAAAAAAACCCATTGCCATTGAGTCGATTCCAACTTCTAGCGGCCCTATAAGGCAGAGTAGAACTGCCCCATAGGGTTTCCAAGGAGCATCTGGTGGATTCGAACTGCCGATCTTTTGGTTAGCAGCCAAACTCTTAACTACTACGCCACCAGGGTCTCCCTGCACCACCAGAATAGCATAGTTGAAGTGAAATTGACTTCCATTATAATGGGAAATCAATGAATTCCAGATTTAATTATCTAGACTATTTAAAGCAAAATATAATCATCCTGATCATTGAGATACAATACTTCCAATTCCTACTTTGAGTGTGTAGAAGGGCAATTCTATGTGATGCCCAAATATCTTGATAGTCCAATTTATATCTTAAGATTTTGTAAAAATAATTGTTCTCCAAAGGGTGGTTTATTGACACTGTGATACACATAAGGACTCTCCATCCTGTCAATGGACTGTTAGTGGCACAGGTGTGTGTTTCTTAAACTATTTCCAGGTACCTATGGTGAGTCATGTGTACAGTAAGTTGAAGGATAAATATATATATCCTCAGAGTGTCAATTTTATTTAAGGATTCAAAAAATAAAAACATGTTATATTTAGAACAAACATTGGTAGATTATACATTTTGTCTTCTCTGCCTTTACGGATATTTAATACCAAAAAAACTTTTTATAAGCTTTGGAAAATTCATGTTTTTTAATACTCATCTGAATGATGACTAGCAATTTTAATGGTGTACTAATATTTGATTCTTGTCACATTATTAGTATCGCAAGAAAACCAGTGCTTTTCTTAGTTAGCATTTAGAGTTGTTTTGACAAGTGGGGAAGGTTAAATGAGCAGCTCATTAGATTAGGTGCTTCACTACACTGACCCATTTATCATTCATACCGGAAAACAACCAACCAAACAAAAACCCTATGCCAACTGAACTGGTCCAATGGGGTTTCTACGATAGATGTACTAAAAGCAACTAATGGAGAAAGAATGAATCTAAATTTAAATTTTATTTGGACAAATTCTCCATGTGTGAACTAATTTGGATATTCACAATCCAAATTAATGGCTAAATATTTCTTAATTTTGTACAGTCTGTTACTTAGATATCAAAGATTATAAATAAGCTCAGAAAAGATAGAGAAAAACCCACAAACACAACCCAAATTGTTGTTGTTCATTTATGATATTTAGTTGAGGAAAGAGCCTTCTTAAATAATTTCTAGAAAAAGAAATGAGGAAAACTAAATAAATGTATAAGTATAAATTAAGAAAAGAAACATTCATTATTTAACATTTTGGGAAGAAAAAATACACAAGATTTGGAATAAAAATAAGTTGTTCTTTTTCTTAGGTTGCACAATGATTCTTGGATATTGGATACTTTTCAGCGCATCCACAGTGAAGAAGCCAAATTCTTTATACCATATGATTTAGAGATTTCCAACCAGGAGTTAAGTTATATAGTGCAAAGATCCAAGCAGTGGAGAGGAATCAATGGTGAAAGACGGAAGGTGAGTTGGTTCAAAGTAGATTTATTTCTTGAGTATGCAAAAGAAGGTCTGGTAACGTAACAGTAAGTTGTTAAATTTGCTTACCTTGCTTGAGGTTATTAATTATTGTGTTTGACTGCCACTATTATTTGCAACCCAACTGTACATTGGTTTTCTTATCTGTTGAAATGAGGAGACATGACCAGATAATTTTTATAGTTTAGCACTATTATTTTCTTAGAGAAATATTTGTTCATGCCTCCGTCTATGTATTGGGCAAAACTACACTAGAGTTGTGAAGAATAAAAGAAGCTAGTGACAGGGTTGTCATATGTGAGGAGATTGTTGGCTTTACTGTAACCTCAAGTGAACAGGAGGAAGGGAATGCTATTTCTGCCTTCCTCTTTTGATGTCCTTGTTAATTACCCCTTAGGTTCTCTTCCATCTTTTGATAATCTCCTTTTCAGACTTCTTCTTCATTGGCTCTACTTCCTCTATCAGCATCTTCTGTGTCACTGTCTTCCAGGGTTTGATACTTGGTTTATTCCTCTTCCTGTTGGTTTATTCCACTTCCCATCCTATATATGGAAACCTTGGTGGCATAGTGGTTAAGTGATACAGCTGCTAATCAAAAGGTTGGCAGTTCAAATTCACCAGGCACTCCTTGGAATCTCTATGGGGCAGTTCTACTCTGTCCTATAGGGTTGCTATGAGTCGGAGACAACTTGACGGCAACGGGACCTATACACTGGAGCCCTAGTGGCACAATGGTTAAGAGTTCAGCAGCTAACCAAAAAGGTCAGTGGTTCAAATCCACCAGACACTTCTTGGAAACCCTATGGGGCAGTTTTACTCTGTCCTATGGGGTCGCTATGAATCAGAACCAACTCAATCGCAGTGGGTTTTGGTTTTTTTATCCTATACACTATCCTTTCATTAACTTCCTTTCAGTTTGTGACTTCCATCCTGCTGAAAATTCTCAAACATATATCTCAAGCCTACTCTTCTCTTCTGAGTCCAAGCTAATACAACCCAGCAGCCTACTTGACATCCCCAGATGGATGTCTCAAAGACACCTGAAACCACTATGATCCAAAAATAAATTCATTAGATTTCCCCCAAATCTGCTCAACACGTAATTGCTTAATTAAAAACAAACAAACCACTGCAGTCAAGTCGATTCCTACTCATAGTGACCCTTACTTAATTAACACATACATTTCACCTGTGTCACGAAACTACAGCATTTATACCTCTATAATTTGTTGCATAGCATTTCATCCACTTTGAATAATAAAAGTCCAAAACTCAGAGTTTTTCTAAACCATTCACTGTCTCATAGACATTTCATTTATTTGACCATCAAGCACTTCCCTAATATCTATTCTTCTCTATTCCATTTCCTACTGCGTATGTCCAAGTCCTTAATACCCAACTGCTGAAGAATTGCAATACTTTCCCAATTTCTCTCTCTACCTCCAGTCTTACACTGCATTTCCCCCATCTTCACACTGTCCATGAATTCATTGTCCACTCCTGTGAGAACGATATTTCTAAAATGCAAATCTGACCTTGCATTGCCCTGTGAAAAAACCCTTCAATAGCTTCCCATTGTCTGGAGAATAAAAGCCAAAATCCTTACTATTGTATATCTGCCATTCGTTCTGATCTGATTCTTTTCTACCTCTCCAGCCACATCTTCACTATCCCGATCCCTCCCACTCCTTCTCACCTAGTGTGACTCTTAGCAAAATATGATTAAAACCAAACCTGTTGCCTCTGAGTTGATTTCAACTCATAGCGATCCTATAGAACAGAGTAGAACCCCCCATAGGGTTTCCAAGGAGCGGCTGGTGGATTCGAACTGATGACCTTTTGGTTAGCAGCCAAACAACCACTGTGCCAAATGTGATTAGGCTATATGAAAATATTGATAATTTGCTATACATGTCATATGTCTCTCTCTGTGTGGAGGGACATGCTCCCATCTCCTCATTTACTGCCTGGAAAACTTATATTCATTCTTCCAGTCTCAACTCTAGTAATTCATCTGAAGCCTTCCCAGAGAGGACCACTTCTTCTGTGCCGAAATTACCTGTTTCACTAGTCCCGTTCTAGTATGCAATACTCAATTTGAGAAGTACCTGTTCATTAGTCCCACTTGCTTTCTTAGACTGAGACCTTCTCAGTGAATAAAAGAGGGGTTTCTCCAACTTTATGTCTTCAACATGCTTCCCAAAACATAGTAAATGTTTATTATTTGTTAGACATTAAAGAATGAATGTGTGAGTGGTTGAATAATTGAATATATTTAGCTTTCCCTTGTATAATGAGCATATAGCCTACCTCTTGTTATTCCCTACCTGATAGAAACTTAAACATTCGCTTTTAAAAATATTCCATATGGGTTCACTATATACTCAATATGTCTTGAATTCCTTTATTTGATAGTTGATACAACATTACAATCAACCTTATCAAGGCTATTGTCCCTGGCTTAAAGTAAAACGAATTTCACTTTACCATATATTCATTCTGTTTTTTTTTTCTTCAAAAATTCTTAACTAGGAGATGGGAACTCTTATGCACTGCTGGTGGGAATGCAAAATGATACAACCATTTTGGAAGATGATATGGCGTTTCCTCAGAAAACTAGAAATAGACATACCGTTCGATCCAGCAATCCCACTCCTAGGAATATATCCTAGAGAAATAAGAGT
>NW_004444265.1:451184-475268 GCF_000243295.1 Trichechus manatus latirostris
TTCTGTAAGCCTTCACCTGAAGTACAATAAAATATTTAAAAAAAAAAAAAATTCTTAACTAACAGCTTAATTTGTAAAAGTTCGATATTATTGAAATTATTCTAACCTCAGCAAAGAACACTTTCTCTCTAGGATAATGCAAAGTACCTGGGGTAGGTAGAATATGTTTTACTTCATTAAGCTTCACAACATGAAAGTTTACAAATTTGAAAACAATCCAAACTGAAGTACCAGAATGACTTGAATTACCCAATAGTACTTAAAAAGAGAAAACAGGCTTAGGCTATTTTAGCTAAGGAAGCCACCGCCTGTCTGTCACGTTCTTGTACTGTGGTGACTTGCATGTTGCTGTGATGCTGGAAGCTATGCCACAGTCTTCTGTTGGGACCCACAGGGTTTTCATTGGCTACTTTTTGGAAGTAGATCAGCAGGCCTTTCTTCCTAGTCTGTCTTAGTCTGGAAGCTCTGCTGAAACCTGTTCAGCATCATGGCAACATGAAAGCCTCCACCGAGAGATGAGTGGCAACTGTGCATGTGGTATATTGGCCAGGAATCAAACCCAGTCTCCTGCATGGAAGGGAAGAGTTCCACCACTGAACCGCCAATGACTCCATGAAAATCTGTAGACCCCCTGTTATTTCTTGCTACTGAAGTTTTGTTTGTTTACCACGTACAAACATCCCCGCACTTGAATGAATAGACATACATTTCATTTATTTGTTATGTATTTTCATGTCCTGGGTGCTTATACCATGGAGCCTCCTTCCTTGTAATTAATTTTTGTATGCTATTCTTCTTAGCCTGTCTTCTTATATTTGCTTGTTCAGTGTACTTCAATAGGGAAGCAAGGTAGCCCTGTTGAATAATCGATGTACTAATTTCCAGATAGAATGCCAGTTTAATTGAGAACAATCATCAGGAATATAAAAAGCCATGTTAAGGGTAGACATTTTAATATAAAAGTAATTCAAGTAAGTAGTCTAGAATTCTTGTGCTTTGAAAATTTGATCTAGATCTTTGATGTAGCGCTATTGAGCACATGCTTCTCATTTTTATGCTCTGGATTAAAAATTGCCACATAAATGGACACCGTATAATATGCTTAATTTCCTTTTATTAAATTGATAAATGCAAAAGCACTGAACACATTTACAGTATGATGAGAATTTAGGGTTATTGCATTTTATAATTTTTATATTGTTCATACATATGACTTGTCATTTGTGCAAAGACAGCCAGATGATAATTTCAAAGTATTTTAGCCATTTTTGATAAGAAGGTCACTTTCAGTAGTCAGAAAAGACATTTTTCTATTAAACTAATTTGCCTACATGCAAATTTTGTCATTTTTACCTCATTAACTATTTATCATGGAGAAAAAAATATATATATTCATGAAGGGGCAGCTCACAGCCTGATGGAGCTGGAACTAATATTTTGCAACCCTAATGATTTTTTGCATCTTTAATTAGATAGCATAAGGTTGATATGATTAGGTCAGGATGTAGTGTTTTTCATTAAAATACATTTTAGAAGCTGTATTCATAATCTGCCCTTGCAATTAAATAATGAGCCTATGAATTTAATATTATCGACCCAATTATTATCCCATGCAAACGTATACCTTTAATAAATTTGTGCTGTAGGACCTTCATTAGCAACAGAAAGAATGATATTTCTAGGCACATAGATTGAATGGCTATGGTTAAACTTATATAATGGGGTTTTAAACATATCAGGAAGCAAAGCTTCAATACCTAAGTATTTAATTCCTAAATGTGCCTTACTATTTGTTGAAGACTAATTTACATTGTAATTATTTTATTAAAGAAACTACCACTTTAAAATGGGCTATTGCAGCTCATCAAATAGCAGGATGTTAGGCGGAGATGGAGGGTTAGAGAAAGTTGTGCATCCTGGGACACTGGATAGTAAATTTAGAGACCCATTCAAGGAACAAAATCAAAAGCATAACAACTAAAATGTCTACTTCCCGTCTCTGCATTATCCGAGATCAACCATAGGCAATTAATGAAGGTTATTGTTTCTGTTGTATGTTAGAATAGTTTTATTAATAGATGACTATGTAATGGAAGTATGTAAGGTAATTTGAGAATAAACTGCCCATCTCTTATCATGAGTGTGTGCTGGGAAACACAGATATATAGAAATAAACCCTGTTCCCTCACTTTTTTATAAGAGTTGCTACTTATTTACTATGAGGCATTGGTGGTTCAGTGGTAGAATTCTCACCTTCCATGCATGAGACCTGGGTTCAATTTCCAGCGGATGGGTCTTATGCACAGCTACCACCTATCTATCGGTGGACACTTGTGTATTGCTATAATGTTGAACAGGTCTTGCCAGAGCTTCTAGACTAAGACGGACTAAGAAGAAAAGACTGGTGATCTGCTTTGGAAAATCAGTCAGTGAGAATTCTATGGATCACAGTTCTCTGATACAAAACCGATCATGAGGATGGTGTAGGACTGGCAGTGTTTTGTTCCATTATGCATGGGATTGCTGCGAGTCGTTGGGTCCAACTCTATGGCAGCTAACAACAACTTACCTTCTAATTCTGTGTGCTTAAGCCTACAATCGTTTGAGTTCTTTAGGTCCTTCTTGATGAAATTCTATCATAAAGCTTATGTGCAATGTATTTTTTTTATATAAAAGGAGACAATTAAGAAAAACTGAACCCACATTTAGTAATGAACTGCATATAGTTAAGTAAAACGAAGCACTGCTATCTCTGCAGCTCACTGGGGGTCATGTGTAGGTGTGACTACAATGCTTGCATAGATAGTGCTCACTTCTGCTTGGGGAAGACAGTTGGAGGGGCCTTCGGTCAGGGTCATAAAAGGAAGATGGTAGCCAGGCAGATAAAAGGAAAGTTGGGTATTTAGGGTGGAGACAATTGATAGACTTTTTTAAGCAGAAGAAGACAGTAAATATGGAAAGAAAATGCCAAAGGACTTTTGAAAACTGCCTGCAAGCAGTTTGTTTTGGCTGGAACAAAGGGCAGAAAGGTGGAAGCAGGGCTGCCATCAACCCGGAGGGGTAGACCAGAAATTGGAAATCAGCACAATAGTGGAGATCATGTATTTATCATAGGTAATGGAAAGCCATTGAAAGATCTGAATAAAAAGTAACTCATTCAGTTATGAATTTATGTTGCCTTTGGATAAAAAAATAAAAAAACATTGCCGTCTAGTTGATTCCGACTCATAGCGACCTTATGAGTCACTATGATGCCTTTGGGTAGAACCCTATAAAATGCTTATTTTGAAGCTCTAATGCTTGTACCTCTTGGGAAGTAAATAGTTTAATGCACTCTGTTTAACACATAGTTGAATCTTTCATCATTAAAAGTTATAAATCCATTAGAAGGTCTAAATTAGCCATGGCATTTTCTAACTACTCATTTCAATCCTGTTCCACAATCACTTTGGGGTTGTGTTTTGTGCGTGATCACGTATTCATCATCCTGACCTGTAGTGGAAGTATGGACCAAGACGCTAAGTATTTTACAAACTTGACGGAGACTTGAAAGTAGATGAGGATAAATGAAAACCTAAATGGATGTGGCCAAATTTGAAATTAGGGATGGAATGTGGGAGCGTGTGTAAATGAAAACCAGTTGTCAAAGTGAGTCCAAAATGGTAGGTGACAGAGTAGTGAATACAAAGGGCCCTTGAATCTTGCTGATTCAAGACATTAACAGGCTGCTTTGATGATAAGCAATGGGAAAGCAGGGGCCTGACTCAGAGCTAAGAAGCATCAGAACTGAGATAGCAAGGGGACAAAAGGAGGATACACAGATAATTCAGATGCAGCCCTCTGGGCCTCTGGTTGCTGTTCCAGTGGGATTTTTATACTCACAGACTTTACCTTTGTTGTCGTTTGCTGCCAGTAGGTTGGCTTTGACTCATGGTGACCTTGTAAAACAGAACGAAACGTTTTTAGTCCTGCTCCATCTTTATGATCATTGACATGTTTGAGTTCCGTAAGACAGGATTCTGTTCTGATCCATAGGGTTTTCATGGACTCATTTTCAGAAGATTTCCAGGCCTGTCTTCGTCTGGAAGCTCTGCTGAAACCTGTCCACCATGAGTAACCCTGCTGGTGTTTGAAAGACCGATGATCTGGCTTCCAATATCATAGCAACGCCCAAGCCACCACACCACTACCAACTGACTGATGGGTGGTGGAGGTACTAACTAAGTACTCACAAATAAGAAATAAGCAATCTAGATGCCAGAATAGAATCCTTAGTAAGAGAGACATAAGCAACAAGGAAAGAGTGTGAAAGAACCATCTTTTGGTGGGAAGTTAGTTGACTAAGGTGTTGAAAAATAATTTGTTGCATTGGAGAGTAACATTACTTTTTTCAGTACAACATGTATCTTAGGACCTGAGTGAACACAGCCTAAAGTGTACCTAACTTACATAAACACAGGGGTTTCTGCTCAGTCATCAAGTACATATCCAGTGCTGTTTCCTTCTTGCATCGAACAAATTCCCAATTCTACACAGGCATGAAGACAGTCATCTTTTAAAGGTGCTTCTGTAAATGTGGACTTTAATTAGAATAGTAACATTATACAAATTCCAGCTTTTGCCCGATGAAGACATTGATATTGACCGAACTAATTTGAAAATATAAATCTTAATTAAAATTAAGAAAGTATAAAAGAAGATGATTTTTTAAAAAGGCATATAATAACTGGCATTTCTCTTTTGCTTTATTTTTGAAATCTTAGTAAGCAAAGAGCAGAGGAAAATGGTCTGTGTTGGTATTGTGGTTTTGGTTAAATGATACACATTCTCCCTTGGTCATTTTATCTCTGAACTTCTGGATGTTTGTTTATAACTTACCCAACATACTGTTAAACTTTTGAAAGGTCTTTGGCTATAGACAGATTGATCTCTTCTATAAAAAGAGAACGATGGATAATGAGGGACTAGCTAGAAGCTTTCTGAAGATACCTCAAATGTTTGCATTTTAAGACTGACAAAGTCCTATTACATTTTGCTAAGTACCTTCTCCTTAATTTTAAAATCATTTCTATTTGAAGTGATGTGTAATCCATATGTTTTTGATTCATTAACACTTAATTTGTTAGCATCCCTTTTCTGGAGTGCTATAGAGCAGCCTTTTCATCTTTTTTTATAAGCTTATTTTCCTCAGACACAGGAAATCAAGTTTTTCTGAGAGTAAACAAACTTTAACTCAAAGAGATTTGAGAGAGTTTTGTTGGTAACACAGCACCTATTAGCTTTGAACTCCCTCTGTACTCAGTATACAAGTTTCTTCTTTACAGTTCCTTAAGAATCAGATATATTTTTAATTAACTGAGACACAATATACAGCTTTCTGTTTTATTATTTACTGAATTCCCCGAACATCCTAGTCTAATTTCTCTTCATTATGAAGCAGCCATCTACTAACATATTAATGAACAAGCCATTAATGACATTTAATTGTCATCTTATTATTTATTCTCATTAATAATGTAGGAGCTACTTATCCTTTAATAATTATGTGGTGGGGAATAAAACTTAATGTAAAGCATTAAGGTCTTTTTCTTACTTCTTTCGAAGCAGAATGTTCATTATCAGGAAGAATGAAAGTCAAATACTTTTTCATATCTTACTATTATTTGAGAAACACAAGTTCTCATATATAACTTGTAAAATACAACTCCATCTAAATACTGTTTCTGCTGTTACTCCTGTATGCATTTTAGTTTTTCTCATTTCTCCTAGTAGGGAGTGCTTTGAGTTTTTAACCTTCAGAAGAATTGGGTAAATTGACATTGTAAAAATGTCACCATGGTATTACTACCTGTTAGAGAAATAAATTATTTGGCTCTTACATTTTCTTAGTAGATGAGACAGAAAGAATAAAAAAGAGCTTAGAATTTAAGTAATGTTCTGTTAAGAATAACCCACCCATTGTCACTGAGTCAATTCTGACTCATAGCGACCCTATGGGACAGAGTAGAACTGCCGCATTGGGTTTTCAAGGAGTGGCTGGTGGGTTTGAACTGCTGACCTTTTGGTTAGCAGCCAAGTTCTCAAACACTGTGCCACCAGGGCTCCATTAGGAACAAAGGAAGGGGGAAAATGTATGGCTGTTACCATGGATTAAGCACTATGCCAGGCAATTTATATGATGACTCATTAAATTCTCAAAGCAAATATAGGTGGTAGGTGTTATTCTCATTTTACAGATAAAAAATGGGGACACAAAGAGATCAAGTAACTTCATTCATTTATTCACTCTGCATTTACTGATCACCTTTTATGAGCTAGGTGCTTCTCTTCAGTGTCACTGAGAGTAAGATGTAGAGTGTCTCTTCCCTCATAGCCCAGCAGGGAGAACAAAGTGGTAATAAAATGATAGCAATACAGTAAAACTTCGGAATAATAGATCTCTGTGCTGAGTGGTATGGTGGTATCTTACACAAAGGTGGTATTAATCCATCCAAAAGGGTCATTGAGGACCTCACAAAAGAGAAGATGATTGAGGTGGGTATTTAAGATAAAGAGGACTAGCATCAAAAGAAAGGGTACTTCAAGCAGAGGGGAAGCTTGTGCAAAGGTGAAGTGGCATGAAATGTGGTATTTTGGACAACAGAAAAGAGCTTAGTAAGGCTGGAATGCAACTGAGTTAGAAAAGGAGAAGCACTAAATATGGATAGGTAGGCAAGAAACAGATAAATATGAGTGTTTTTAGCGTGTGATGATTTTCTGATTGATCTGACTTGAGGTTAGCGTAATGTTTCAGTATTAAAATGTCTTGAATCAATCTCAGCTCTGTGATTTGTCAGTCCCCTGCCAACTCACCCCCCACCTCCAAAAAAGGCCTCTTGGGCCACCCCACCCCACATGCAATGACAAAGTCTTCCATTCGACTGGAAAAAGATATTAACTATTTTCTCTAACCATACACATCTTTGAACTTCTGTAATACTTTGGCTTGTGAAATTTCTAATATCTCTCTTACATGTTTTAGAAAAATAAGCAAAAGACCCAGATGACAATAGTGATCTGCCCGTATTCATCATTTTATTGAAATAATCATGAAAATACTCTAAGAGGTACGAAACGGGTTTATAAGAAATAATGAATGAAAGGTACTGCAGCACAGAATACTAGAATACCGGTCGGTGATTTTCCAGACTGTACATAATTTCTACTATATAAAGAAAAAGATTTCAGTAGTCAAGCCATTCTTTATCTTTGAAATGGCTTAACTGAGGAAAAAAATAGAAGGAATTAGGGACTTACCCCCTCTCTGCCCACCTCATCACAAAAGCACACTCGTGTGTGCACACATGTGATAACACGCACTTCCTTCCCTACACAAAGTCCAGACGGACGCAATTTAACTGAACAGAACCTACTTTCTGCCATGTCTGAGGTCATTTCACAACTCCACATTCCAGATTCTCCCTCATTAGTATTTTCCTTTCTATGTCTGTTCCCAAACCACAGTTTCTAGTAATTCAGTGTGAATTGGTACAAAAATTACCCATGGAAGACTGTAATGTGAAGTCAAAAAGTGGAGAGGAAGAAAAAAGGAAGATACAGATTTGAAATTCAACCTAGAAGTCAGAAAAAAAATGATATGGATATGAGAGACTTGCCTGAAATTAATAGGTCAACTGAATTTACAGATCAAAATGAGTCAAATATCATAAAATTAATGATAAATGTCAACACTTAACTTCTGTTTATGTTAAATGTTAGATTACCTGATTACCTAATTCAGGTATTTCACATTTTAGAGGATGTTATAAACATAATTTTATATCCTGATTTCTTCATTTGCTATTCAACTGAGAGCATTTTATATCTTATTTTAAAATCCTCAAAAACCTGATTTTAAAGAATGTATAATATTCCAGTGTAGAAAAGCATTATAAAGTAAAAAGTTTTTAATCATTAGATACTAGGTTTATGGACTTTTTTGTTAAAATGTTAAATATTTAATTATTAAGGATTTCAAAAGTTCTAAAGGTATCCAGGAAGAAAGAACAAGCAAATCACCCACAGAGAAATAACACTCAAGCTGACTGCAGACTTTCTCTTTGTAGCCCAAATGCCAGGAAGTCATGCAGTGATGTGGCAGAGCTTTGTAGGAAAACACTATACTCAGACAAATATTAGCATAAAAACAACATAAAAATATTTTGAAGTATCCAAGGGTTGAGTAAGGATATCATCCACAAACTCTCTTGCCAGCAAACAGACAGACATAGAGCTGACTTTACTGATTGATTTCTTCAATCAAAACGAAGAAATGGGAATTATTGCCACCTAATTGCTGACACTTTTATAGAGTATAGAATACATTTATGGGAATCTCTGGCCATTAAAACGGGTCATAGATTTAAAAATAATTAATAAAAAAGCAAACTATCATGTAAATAATAATGAGAAATTAGTAATAAAGTGGTTACAAAAAATTCCAGGCTATATTATCTAAGACAAAGAAGTGGGTGCAAAGTACCCACGTTACTACCCGCCCCATTACCATAGAGTGGATTACGATTCGTGGCGACCCTTTAAGACAGAGCAGAACTGCCCCATAGGGTTTCCAAGGCTGCAATCTTTACGGAAGCAGACTGCCACATCTTTCTTCCCTGGAGCAGCTGGTGGGGTTCTAACTGCTGACTTTTCTCTTAGCAGCGGAGCATTTACGCACTGTACCACCAGGGCTCCCTGGTGCATAGTATAAAAAACCAAAACCAAACCCATTGCCAGTGAGTTGATTCCAACTTATAGCGACCGTATAGGACAGGGTAGAACGGCCACATAGGGTTTCCAAAGAGTGGCTGGTGGATTCGAACTGCCAACTTATTGCTTGGCAGCCCAGGTCTTAACCACTGCACCACAGGACAGTGGTGCATAGTATAGAAAGAAGTAAAACCACCTCTTACGTGAGGAGCAATCATATATTGTTGAGTAGAATACAAACTAGTAAAATCCTTTTAGAAAGTAGTTTGGTAATTATTACTACTAGCAATGCTCATGTTTTGACCCAGTAATTTCACTTTAAGGAATCCATCTAAAGGGAAAAAAAAAAATGCAGAAATGCAGACAAAAATGTATTCAAAAAGATGCTTACCACAGGCCAAAAAAGGCAAAGAAAACCTAATGTATAATGATTGAAAGCTTGTTAAATTACGATTCATTTATACAGTAGAATATTTTGCATCCTTAAAATAATACACTTTGAAGATTTTTAAGTGATATTAATAACATGCTCTTAGTTAAAAATAATGGGATATAAACTTGATATATACTCTGCTGCATGGGATTACAGAGACATGCATAAAATTATCACAGTGGTTATATCTTTCTTTGATGTAAGATTATGGGAAATGTATGTAACCCTCTTTATCTTTTCTAAATTAATTACCTAAGTATTTTTTTTTTACATGATGAGTATATATTGTTTTCATAATTAGAAAAACAACCTATAAAAGTGTCCTTTAAAGGGAAAAAATATTGGCCACAATGTAAAATCCTTTACAAGCCACCATCTCCTAACTAGCAATTCAGGATGCTCTGCTCAAAAATAGGTGTCTGAGCCCTGACAATCTGTCACCATATATTGGCCTCATTATCCATCTTCAGAAGAAGAGTAAAGTATATCATGGAAAGCATCATTATCTTAAGAATGCACTAGCCAACAAGTTCATAGTGTGTCTTAATATCCATTCTGATTATCCTCCAAGAAACTCAATAGACTCGACGGAACACCAGCCTTGCTTAATTGGTGACAGAACCTAGTCGCACTTTCTTTTGCCCCGTGAGATTGGTTGGTTGTTTCTCTTTGCCAGCATCCACCCCTTTCCAATCAGAAATGCAGTTGTCAGTCACCAACAACAGCAGTTGTGGTTTATGCCTCCATGAGTCCCTAAACTGTTGTCATCGTTCCTGTGTGCATTCAGCAGGAGTAGAGTCACCGTGTGAGGCTCCAAGAGACACAGCCATCTACATTTAGTTGGTGGTTTCCAGGTTGGTCCCTTGGCTTCTTCTCAGGCATGCTGTTGAAAACTCCTATTTTCTTTCTACAGCCTGTCACTGGGTCAGTCTATGACTCATCTGTCTCCTTGCTTTAGATCCTTCCTTATTTATAATTTCTTGGTGTAAGAAATATTTTTCTCCTTTTTTTTGGTAAATATTTCATGATTCATCAAATAAATCTTGATTGTCTAAAGAGCTGGTCCTTCTAGATTGCCTTCAAACTTATGGGTTTTTACATTTTGATGATAATCCTTTCCTGTCTCCGTCACATGTAAAACTTAAAAATCATGGGCAGTAAGCTTATTTTTGTTATTAGGATGGAATGAGCCATGTCATCATGTTTTCGGTCTCCTCTCTCTCTCTCTTTTTTTTTTAAACACAGAATGCAGTTCGTTAACTAACCCTTCAGTTTTCTTTTAAAATTTATATAACGTTTTTAAAAAACCAAACCAAACCCATTGCCATGGAGTCAATGGTGAATCTTAGCATTTAGGTACTGCAAAATCCAAAGGGAAGATGAAGAAACTCTAAGTACTGAAAATTAACTACCCTTCATCCAGAGGTAGTTGACTTCAAGCTGTGGGTACTCTACATAGGAAAAATAGTCACAGTCTAATCAGGGATAGTGTGATGGTTAATTTTATGGGTTAACTTGGCAGAGACAGATAGTGATGCTGTTACATGCCTTACATACATGCCAGACCATTTTTTATATCATGTACTACCTAAGAAATTTTTAGTTTATAAACTAAATTGTCCTTATTGTCAATTTCTTAATGCCTATATCCTATTTCTAAAATTTGTGATTTGTATTTCTAAATTTCCATTCTCTGCCTATATATCCTGGGCATCAGTTGAGACCTCTTTTAAAGAAATTCTTGGGCATCCCTTAAAATATAGCTAAGATTTTCACAGTGATCAGCAGACCCTGGTCTAACAAACATTGAGTTTAGTAATAAAAGTTGTATTTCATTCTGTTAAAATATATTTGTTTTCAAATTAGTAAAATAAATACTAACAGTTTTTAACATATAATTTACATACCATAAAGTTCACCTGTTTAAAGTGTACGATTCAGTGATTCTACACCCATTATCATAATCTAATTTTAGAATATTTTCATTACCCCAAATATTACTGAGAAAATGAAAACTCTAATTTAAAAATAAAACTCATAGAACTTGAGGTTACTGAGAATACAGTTTTTGGATCCCAGTTTAAGAAACAATTGTCCACAAACTTAGGGGTGAATGGGACAGATCTGAGTTGGTTCCAAAGAGCTCAGCACAATATAACCCTCTCACATACCTGAATATTTTGCTTTTCCTTGAACATACATTAAACTTTTCTGTCTCTAGGTCCTTGAAATCATGTTCTGTTTATGGAGTCCCCTTTCCCACAATCTTATTCCATCAAAATTCTTTGCATTCAAGGAGCAAGATGTCCCCACTAGAAAGGTTTTTAGCATCTGCCTGATCAATCCAACAGAATCTAAATTCTCCATCTCCATGTACTCAGGGCAATGAATAACTATACTGATGAATATTCTGATTTTTACTTTGTGTTTTTGCCTGAATGTCATTTTTTTCCTTACTAATTGAAAGCGCCTTAAGTTGTCCTGTTTCTCCTATTTCTCGGGATCCTTCCTTTCTTCTCAATGCTGGAAGAGGAACTCTCATACATTAAACCTTCATTTAATGTTTACTTGAACTCAGTGCAGAGGCTGCTTCCTCATGAAAAAGTCATTTCTGGCTTTTCTCTTGTTTGGCTGGAAAGCCAAGGCTTAATAAACAGAAAGGAAGTATCTCCCCAGCAAGTTCCCAAGATGCCTTAGGAAGATTCTATAGAGACAAAAATGTAAACTGTTACTCCCTCATGTTTCAAAAAGTAAATCTACTATATACACTATTTGGGTATTCTGAATTTATGAATAATTCTGTATGTACATATAATATGTATTTTTGGTTTCTATAATTTTGTTTAAGCCTAAAGAATCCAAGAAAGTTTTTTTTTTTGTTAGCTATTTTAAAATGGATTTTTGAACTATATAGCCTAGAGGACTTTGACCCCAAGATTGAATAATAAAAGTCAAAAAAGGGGGAAAAAAGTTATAGTGTAATTTTTTTTTTTTTTTTTTTTTTTTTTGCTTGAGCCTTACGATAGCTCTTAGGATGTTCAGTTGTTAAATACTGTGAAGTCAAAATAAAATGACATGGAAGGCCATCAAGATTGAAAGCAAATTGATTATTAGGATAATAGTGCTTTCCCCAGGCCTTCATTTATTTGCCATACCTTCAGGTTGATAGGAAATAGTATGGTTTTTATTTACAATATCAAAATTTACATTAATTCTTTTTTTCTGTTCCTAATAAACTATAGAACAATTTCAATCTTGTAGCAAACATTACTTATGTATAGGCAATGGTGCAGGTTGACCTAATTAACAGAGTTAATTAAGAGAATTCACCCCTCTTAAGGGCCCTATCTAGAAGGGAGCTTCTGCAATACTTACGCAGATAGGCAAACTGTTTTCCAGAGTGCTGACAGGTTCTGAAGGAGCAGCACACTTTACCCTAGTTTTGGCCTCAGCGCATGAAAAGCTACATTGCCACAAGCCAATGATGCTTGCCTTCAAGATGTTTTAACATCAGTACCGAGCAAATGCTGTATTTCTGTTTGCCCGCCATTTCCCCTAACTTCTCCAACATCATTTGTGTCCGTCAAGCATCTGAGAATTCATCTAAGGCAGGTCTATCACCAAGTGGCTGGTCTGCGTATCCTATCTTGTGTAACTTGATTGTCGTTTAATGCATTCACCTACTATTCATGAGGAATAATCAATATCAAATTCATTAGCACTGCAAATAAAATGTGATATTCACTTCTACTGAGGAGTAACATTTCATAAGCACGTATTTTTTGTGTTTGTTTTGTTTTGTTGGTCTAGGGATCCCATGTCCAGAATAGTGTCTATTGAGTGTATGGGATTCACTGAGTAGGCAAACCACCTTCCCTCCGCATAAATCAATAATAAGAGAAAAGTTAAAACCACCAACTTTCAATTTTATGGCTGAACCAATTATCTAATAGCTTAACCCATTGCCATTGAGTAGATTCCAACTCATAGTCAACCTATAGGACAGAGTAGAACTGCCCCATAGGGGTTCCAAGACTGTAATCTTTACAGAAGCAGACTGCCACATCTTTCTCCCATGGAGTGGCTGGTGGGTTCGAACCATCGACCTTTCAGTTTATAGCTAAGGGCTTAACCACTGCACTACCAGGGCTTTTTTTTTTCTCACCCCCAGTCACCCCAAGTAAACATGTAACCTAAATAAAAACAGCTTGCAGATTCAAAACAGATGCCTTAGCCAACTTCCAAGCAGCATGCCACCCCTAAATCTCTCCTATGTACATAAAAAAAATGGAGTTGCCACTCCCTAAGTGGTTTTCCATACCTCATGTCATTGTGAGTTTTGCAGCATATGTACATACCTGACCTGGTTGTTTTGTCATAGCCAATCTTTGACCTTCTTTCTCCTGAATCTTCTGACCCATTCGCTGTTGTCGTTCCATGACCCCAAACATATATGTTGTTGTTGTTAGCTGCCATCAAGTCGGCTTTGATTCATGGAGACCCCAAGTCAACAGAATGAAACGCTGCCAGGTGCAGCATCATCTTCATGATCTTCGCTGTGCTCAAGTCCGTTGTGATGTGACCACTGTGTATTCTGAGTGCCTTCCAACTGAGAGGGCTCATCTTCCAGCACTGTATTAGACAATGTTCTGTTGTGATCCATAGGGTTTTCACTGGCTAGCGTTTGGAAGTAGATTTCTAGAGCTTTCTTCCAAGTCTGTCTTAGTCTGGAAGTTCCTCTGAAACCTGTCCACCATGGGTGACCCTGCTGGTATTTGAAATACCAGTGGCATAGTTTTTCCAGCATCACAGCAACACGCAAGCCACCACAGTACAATGAACTGACAGATGAGTGGCAGCAGCAAATAAGAGTCATGCGCTGCAGAACACCTGTTTGGGCAATGTCTGACCTCGTATATGTCCATGGTCCCATGAGGTTGTAGTATACCTTTCTATGCATAAAAAAAATTAAAGAAACACTTCCAGATACACTAAAACATCTTTAACATCACAATAAAATAATAATAATGTTTTGACATGTGTCACAAAGTAGCGCATATTTTTATGAACCATTGCATGTACCTCGATTTTTTAATATAGTAGGCTTTACAGGGGCTGGTTCATACCTATAGGTTGTACATAAGTCAGACGGTCATAACCTGGGAATGTCTGTATGTTATATGGTGTTCCCACAGCATCCAAATCACGTAACATCCTATTTCACAGAACATATTGTGGACGTTAAGTGATGCATGACTATATATATATATATATATATATATATACACACACACACACAAAGTATATATTATACACACATACACACACAGGAGTGTTTCCTGCTTTTCTTCCTCTCTTTTTATACTGTTTCCTTAAGTCTACTAGATATAAATCACTGCATTAGCCACAGGTTTGAAGAGCTGTGAGCCTAAAACCCCTGCCGTTAAGCACAGGTTTATAGACTTGTTATTTTCATTATTGCTTTATAAACAACAGTGTTTGAAGCAGTGTGTAGGTTAAGTAAAAGAACACCAAGGATTTCAATTGTCTGCAATTTGGGAAGCTCTGCTACTAAAGTAAACTTGATTTTTGTATTTGAAACAACCATGCCTGAAACACGTCATTACTGCTTTGAAGAGTCAATTTTTAGTTTAAGAAAGGAAGCTTCATTGCAAGTATAGATTACTCCTTTTAAGGACTATAGATTACCTAATTTTGAGCCACAGGTTGGATCCCTGTCTCTTAAATAAAATTGACTCATTCGGGAAGCAAGGACATCCCTAGTCTTAGTTTAATATTTTTAATTTTTGTTTTCTTGTTTTACATTTTTGTCCTCACTTTCTTGCTCATTTATCATTAAATGAATTGCTGATGTATTTTCTTTTACTGAAGGATAATGGTCTCTTAAAAAAGGGTAATTGCTCGATTTCAGCTTGCTGTGGTCATCTATTCCACTTTTCCTCTTACCATTCAGTCTCTTACATTTTAGATAAAAATTGGGGACCCTCATCTGGATAGCTTTTTTGCCATTTGCTATAAATAAGTGACCATAAATATTTCAGTTTACATTATAAGATAGATCCAAGGTGTGCTATAGTACTTCCTTTTACAAAGTTTAGCATTTAACTTGCAATGCTTTTATATGCTCCCATTAAAGAATTTCTTCTCCAGCCAAACTAAGGAAAGTACTCTTCTGGATTCTGATTTAATTATAATATAATCCTGTAACAGAGAACTATTTTATTTTCCTATTTAATAGATAATTAAATTAAGGCTGAAGAGAGGCTCCAGGACTTGACATAGTTACTAGTAAGAGGCAAAGCTTACGTTGAAACTTAGGTCTCTTGATTCCAGTACCCATGTTCTATTTCTTTCCTCCACAGCTATTTGATTTTGATAATAATACATAATATGACTTTAAGGTACATTTCACAAAAGAATTGAGGACCAAGGTCATAGTTTATTGGTTATACTGTAATTTAAGCATCTTTTTTATGATCTACCATTTAGAAATTATTATATATATATACATACACATATATGTATGCATTATATGTGTGTGTGTCTGTGTGTGTGTGCATGTATGTATTCACACCACGGTATGTTGTAATCCCTGTGAAAGGACAGCAAATTTTAAGTCATAGCCTTAATTTCAAAGATTATACAGTTCTATTGGAATAGATAGGGCATATATATATATTTTAAAAATAAAAATAGAAAACAATACAAGGCACTTTATAATGTGATAAAGAGTCAGTCCTGTAAGACTGGGAGTAGCAGGGGCCACATTAGATAGGGTTGGTATGAGATAAATAGTTTCCTTGCTAAAAACCAAATACAGTGTCTTTAAAATTCTACCATTGAAAAGGTAAGTTCGAGATATGGAGAGTGGTTGAATCATTTGACCCAAAATAGTGTCCATCTTGATGCCCCTTCCTTTTGAGGTTCTCACCTGAATTACTGTTGCTGCTGCCAACTAAGTTCCAAGCTGCCCTCCTCCCACTTTCAAACTCTGACAGAAGTGTGTATAAGCTCCCCTTTCTTTGGCTATTTCAACGTAGTTCAAGTAGCCCTAAACTCACAAAACCATTTATTAAATATTAAGAAAAAACAGCTGGTAAACAAAGAGACTATAGAAAATATAAAAAGTTTCCAGCTTACGACCCACAGTTTATGATCCTACCACAGCTCATTTACTCAGTGGCAAGACCCAGGGCTATTAAACATCACTTGGGAGACACAGCTATCACACTTTTACTCCAAAGGGGCCACATAATTTTTAGCAACTTCCTACTTTCTTGCTTCCTGACTTCCAGTCTGCTTCTAAACAAAGGAAATGGTTTACAACCCATAATATTGGAAATGTTCCCCTAGTATCTGTGACGCTGGCCAGCTGGTATCTTTATTCTTTTTCTAGCCTGAGAGACAAATTTTTTTGCCCCAGGTGACTGGCAAAATAATAGTGAGTAATTGGATGAATAATCTGAATTTGAGAAAAATTCAGGCCTTTTCTTTCTGGTAAAAGAATCATCCCATGATAAGCTTGGTGATATAGCAATACCATTTAAGTGATTATCACATTCCTATAATAATTATTATTTATTTATATTACTAGAAAATAGAGGTTGAGTTATCATACTGTTGGGCCATAGTTAGTAAGGGAATAAATTAAAGGAAAGGTGAGGTTTTAATACGGGGGCATTGGTGGTTCAGCGATAGAATTTTCACCTTCCATGTAGGAGATCCAGGTTTGATTCCCAGCAGATGTACCTCATGCACAGCTGTTACCCAAGTAGGGTCCATGCCCTGGAGCAGTCAAGGCAATGAAATGTACTCCAAGTCAGAAAGAGTGAGAAAGTTTTATTTAGGAGGTGTCCACCACCGGGGATCCAACAGCAATGCAGGCTGTCTCTATGGAGTCCCAAAAGGCATTTTTACATTAGAGTTTATATATGATTTTTACAAAGGTTAGAAGTGTTATTCATTACAAGGTAATTACAAGAGTCTCTTTATCATGCTAAAGAGATACATGTCAGACATTTCGTTATCAGGCTAAAGATATACATATCTGACATCCTGGCTCTAATCTTCCTGTGGGGGGTCATAAGCCACAGATGTCCCAGACAGAGCAAAACAAAGTCATTAACAAAGGTATGCAACAAGGAGAAGGCAAAGAAAAAATAAAAAAAAAACTTATAGGTTCATCATGGCGTTAATTATGTCAAGCTCTCAGTCGCCCATTTTGAAAAGGAAAAAATATGCTGGGGAGTATTAGGGTCACACAGCCAACACCAATCTGTCAGTGGAGACTTGCATATTACTATGATGCTGAGCAGGGTTCAGTGGAGCTTCTAGTGTAAGATAGACTAGAAAAATGGCCTGGTGATCTACTTCTGAAAATTAGCCAGTGAAAACGCTGTGAATCACGATGGTCTGATCCACAACCCATCATGGGGATGGCCTATTGTGTGTGGGGTCACCGTGAGTTAAGAGCTGACTTAATGGCAGCTAACAACAACAAGTGTTTGATATGCTACCTGAAGGATGAAACATAAGAGGCGAGAGACCCTCTTATTTAGCTGTGACATCTTGAGCCTGTTAGATTTTTAAAAATATAAACTTACTTTGCCTACAATAATAAACTTGCCTGCTAATGAACTTCTGATCACTAGGTTTTTGACAAGAGAATGTGAAAAAAGGCAGGGAAGGGGGGTGGTCCCTTTAGCCCAGGTAATTCCTCATCCCAGGAGGCATCATGTTGCTTACAACATCAATAAACTTTCTTCTTTAAAAGAATTATTTAGTCTACAGGCAGCAAATAAAATTTTATTTTTTCCTCACACATAAAGTTTATCCCAGACAGACCACCAGCCTATAGTTTAAAAACAAAACAAAAGAAAACAGAAGTTTCAGTGTTTATTTGATGTTACAGGTCAGAACAGTAAAAGTCACATGTGGAAATAAGATTATAAGCGCGTCAACTTCCTTTCATAAAAGTCACTATAGAAATGGGAAGCCTATATATTCTCATTGTTTGTATAATCTTTATTATTTGGAAAAAAAATTTTAATAGATAATGTTCGTTAAGGAATCTTTATAAATGTCAGTTATTTGACAAAATTTCTCAAAGGAACCAATCATAGAGTTATCCCAAAATATAGTCCATATGACTAAAAAATGGACAAAGAAATCTGAACTATTGTTACACAAAAGATAGTAATCAGAAGCTCTATCTATAGTGCAGATTATTCTACAAAAAAGTCTTCAAATTATTGATCAATCAATAAATATTTATGAATGCCTATGAGGTTTTTGGAGTCCTAGTAGTGCAGTGGTTAAGAGCTTGGCTGCTAACCAAAAAGTCAGCAGTTTGAATCCACCAGCCACTCCTTGGAAACCCTATGGAGCAGTTCTATTCTGTCCTACAGGGTTGCTATGAGTTGGAATCGACTCGACAGCAAAGAGTTTGGTTTTTTTGCTTTGTTTTTTATGAGGTTTTCAGAACTGGTATTAGTGGTACCTAAAATGGATCGTCTGCCATGTGCCTAGCCCTGTACAAGGGTTTCATAGGGATTATTATTTAGTTCTCACAGTGGTACTATTAGGTAAGCACCATTATAGATCAGAAAGCTGAACCACAGAGAGGTTAGATAATTTGCTCAATATTACACAGCTAGTAAGTAATGGAGTTGGGAGTTTAAACCAGGATATATGAGTCCAGGGACTGTACTCTTTGCTAAAATACGTTTTTCTTTAAATTTATCACACAATCCAACAGATCCATGCCTATGTATCTACCCAATAAAAATGAAAACATATGTTCACACAAAAACTAGTACATGTATGTTTATAACTGTGTTAGTCATAATAGCTAAAAAATGGGAGCAATTCAAATTTCATCAATTGGTGAATGGATAAACAAGATGCAGTACAGTTATCAAATACGTTACTATTTATCAATAAAAGAAGTGAACTACTAATGCCTAATACAACAATGATCTACCTCAAAAACACTATGTTAAGTGAAAGAAGTCATATGCAAAATACCACTGTAACAGGTAGAATTCTAAATGGCCCCCAAGATGCTCCCTCCACAGTGTCCACACCCTGTATAAATGCCTCTCCTTGAGTGTGGGAAGGACTTGTGAATGATGGTATTGCATTTCTGTGATTAGGTCATGTTATATTGTAATGGCGAAGGCACTTTGCAGATGTAAATAATGCACCTAACCAGATAACTTTGGGTTAATCAAAAGGAAGATTCTCCTGGATAGAATTGATCAAATCAGGTGAGCGCTTTAAAGGAGAGTCCACACCAGGATTTCCTGAAAGGAGAGATTCAAAGTGACAGAGATTCATCTATGTCCTTGAAGAAGCATTTCGTGAACTGTCAGGGAGGGGGCCATATGATGAGGAACTGAGGATGATCTCTAGGAGCTGAGAGCTCTCCTTGACTGATAGCCCGCAAGAAAACACGGACTTCAGTTTACAACCTCAAGAAACTGCATTTTGCCAGCAACCTGAATGAGCATAAAAATGAATTCTTCCCTAACCAAGCCCCTTCGATGAGGACAGAGCCTGGATGACACCAGTTTTGTACCCAGTAAGACCAGCTGATTTGTTATGGGCTTCTGACCTATAAAAACTGTGAGATCAAAATTGGGTGCTGTTTTAAACCCCTGAGTTTGTAGAAATTTGTTACACAACAGTAGAAAACTAATATACTACATATTATATGATCATATTTATATAACCATTTATATTCATTTTGAGATAAAATCTATCTCTATCGATTATCTATTTTCCAGATAGAGAAACCAGAACAATAGTCCTTGTTGTATGAAAAGTGTTTCTGTGTGTGTGTGTGTGTGTGTGTGCGCGCGTGCGCGCCTATGTGCGTGATGGTGGTGGTGGTAGTGGTGAAGGATCCTGTGCATGAATTCACACTATTCTGGACACATTACCAAGATTTCCATGTGAGGAAGAGATTGAAAGGAGTATAACAAAGGCTTGGAGAACTGAATTACAATATAAGCCTAAGTCTCAGCCTAGACCCTGAATGGTGCATGCATGCATCAGACCTAAACAGAATAGCAAAACCTTTGAAAATTGAAGTGACATTGGAACTATCACCTAAAGATGACACAGAACTTGCAGTCTGACTCTTGCTGTGTTGATTGTCTGCTAATGTAAACAAAAAAAGTATATTCTCCAGAGATATTAAAATGCCTAGGATACCATACAAAATTACTCAATATATAAAGAACCAGGAAAAGCTGACCAATTCTCGAGGGAAAAGCCAATCAACAGATGCTAACCATGAGATGACTCAGATGTTAGAAAGAGTTTAAATCAGCTACTTTGATCATTTTCCATGAGATAAAGGTGAACACTTTGAAGTAAATGTAAAGTTGGAAGTTTTCAGCAGAGACATAGAAACTATAAAAAAGAATCAACTGGAAATTTCAGAACTGAAAAACATAATACCTGAAATAAAAATTCACTCTATGGACTCAATAACAGAATGAAGATGACAAAAGAAGAATTAAGTGAATTTAAAAACAATTCAATAGAAATTATACAATTTGAAAAATATAGAGAAAAATGATTTTAAAAAATGAACAGAGCCTCAGGGACAATAGTAAAAGGTATAACAGTTGCTACATTGAAATTCCAGAAGGAAAGCAAAGATTGGTGCAGAGAAATATTTGAAGAAGTAATGGCAGAAAACTTCCCCACTTTGGCAGACAACATAAATTTAAGATTCAAAGAGACCAGTAAGCCCTAAACTGGATAAACTTAAAGTAAACCACACTCAAAATCATAATTAAACTACTAAAAATACAAAGATAGATAAAAAAACCTGATAGCAGCCAGAGAAAAACAACACATTACATATAGGAGATAAATGAACGGAAATCATGGAGTCCAGAAGAGAGTGGAAGAACATCTCTAAAGAGATGAAAGGAAAGAATTGTCAATTCAGAATTCTGTATCTGATAAAAATATCCTTCAGTAATGAAGGGTTAAAAAAAAAAAAAAATCCTCATGTAGAGAAAACCAGAGAATTAATCACACAGCAGATCAAGTATAAAAATATATATATTAAAGGAACGCTCTTTGTGCTAAATGGAAATGATACTACAAGGTAACTTGGAATTTTAGAATGATGGAAGACCAACTGAAATGCTAAATACCAAAATGCTGAATGTCAAATATAATAGACAACTTTTTTTCTGCTGTAAATTTCCATAAAATATACATGATTGTTTAAACCAGGCAAACTTGTAACATTGTCTTGGAGTGTTCAGTGCATGCAAATGTAATGCATATGGTAATGATAACATAAAGGGTAGAAGGTAAAATGACCTATCCGTTTGTAAGGCTTCTGTGTTTTACTTAAAGTGGTAAAAGACTAACTGTATTAGACTATTAATAGACAAACAGACTGTGAAAAGTTAGGATGTATGCTGCAATCCCTAGAGTAAGTAATAAAAAATTAATATAGAAAGATATAGCAAAAAAGTCCAATATGTAGAATAAAATCGAATATCGAAAATATTCAAATTTTCCTAAAGAAGGCAGGTAAGGAAGGATACATAAGAAAAAAGGAGGAGGCAAAAAGAAAAACGATAAATACTGGACCTAAACCAAATTAAATCAATTATTACATTAAACGTACATGGTCTAAACATATCAATTAGTAGACAGTAATTGTTAAATTTGAAATAAAAACATAACCCAAGTATATACCCATTTTAAGTGTAATGACATAGATTGATTAAAAGTAACACAATGCATAAATATACCATATACAAACAAACACTAAAAAAAAAAAACTAGAGTGACTGTATTTGTACTGTTGTTGTTGTTACTTGCCCTTGAGTTAATTAGTTGATTCTAACTCATGGCAGCCCCATGTGTGCAGAATAGAACTGCTTCATAAGGTTTTCAAAACTGACCTTCCAGAAGTGGATCACCAGGTCTGTCTTCCAGCACTCCTCTGGGTGGTTAAGAATTGCCAATCTTTTGGCCTGTAGTCAAGCCCTTAACAGTTTATGCCACCCACAGACTCCTATATTAGTATTAAAATAGCATAATTCATAATTATCATAATGTCATAAATGTAATAATGTATCTTTGTATTGTGTTCAACTTAACAAAATTTTTCTCAAGTGTACATGTAATACAGCAAAAGAAGATATTCTGAGTCATAAAACAAACTTTAAAAAATTGCAGTATTTCTTACTTGGGCTCTGTGAACGTAGTCCCAGGGATTCAAGCTGTTCACCAGAATTTTTAAATGCAAACGTTTAATTTTGTTGACAATGTTAAAACTTCAGATTCCAAATAATGTGCGTAAATACTGGATAACTATTTACTGTCATGAAATTGCAACAGATACAAGGTTTTTGAAATGCTTCCTAATTTAGCTTTCTCAATGAACAGCTAGTATTTCTATCCCATACCAAATCCACATAAAGCTCAGTTTTGAGACCAGAATTCGTACAAAGGAAGATATAGTTTAAAGAGGCCAAAAGCTTGAATTATGTTTCTTTTTGCTCCTCAGGAATTGATAGGTAGGAGTGAGGGATGTGGAATCAGGAGCAACAGAGGCAGGTTCTAAGACATGAGTTCTCTAGCTTATGGTCTAGTCTTTGGCCCAGAGAGGAAGCAGGTTAGAATAGTTGATGGAGTCAAAGTGCAGTCCCCATCTCATACAACACTCACATTTATGCTTATACTAACAGCTTGGTGGTACAGAGGATGTCGTAGAGGTCAGATTTCCCATTTCTGGGAGCATGGACCATACCTGGAAAGGACTCATGTCCTCATAGGAGAACCTGGAAGGCAGCTGAGTTGAGAGGCAATGATCCTGCCATAGGGCCTTCCTGGGATCCACAGGGACCATTGCACAGCCGAAGTTGCAGGCCAGACCATCAAGACCAAGGGTTGAATGGAGGTTATGGCAGACACCGAGAGGGGTCACACCATCAGTAAGAGCTAAGAGGTGGCTGTGTCATCCAGGCACTGCCACTGGGCCCTGACCAAGCTCAGAACCACGTCAGCGGGGCAAGCAGTGATCAGGCACTTCAGAACATTGCCATATTGCCTCAAAGACCAGAGGACAGTGAAAGGATGCCAAGAAGAACCGAGGGCTTTTTGACCTCATCACACTATGTGTTACATAAATGAGTCAAAATGGCCTCTTGCATGTTGGCTCCAAGGCATTTGCTTCTTCATAGCAAGCTGAGGCCCCTTAGCCCGAAAAGCTTGCCAGGGCCAAACTGTAATTGGTACACATCCAGTTGTTTTCAAAATAGCCCAAATCGACATATTTTTAACCACTTAGAGCCAGCCTGCTTTACATACCCTGCAAAACTGCACTAAACATCTGCTAGCCCTAAATAAGATAAAACCCTCTAAGAACCCCCATCTGACCCAGAGACTTCTCACCTTGCTGCCGGAGGACATTGCCTAAGGACGTGTAAGCTGCATCACCCTGCTTTTTTCCCCCTGGAATTTTTCATGCCTTCATTCCTTTCTGATGGCTCCCTGCACCCCTTGCCTTTGGAAGACCTGGAAGACCTCCTGCTGTAGTGAACCACTCCCTTATATGGCTATCGATAAATAGCTTGTTGTGCAAATCTGCTACCTCCTGACCATCTCTTTTTCTTTGATAAACCCTAAATTCCCTCAAACTCACTACACCATGTCACTTAAGACATGCTGTATTCCCACAGTGCTCTAAAATATCTGTTCTGATTTCTTTTTTTTTTTAATTGTACTTCAAGTGAAGGCTTACAGAACAAATAGCTTCTCATGAAACAGTAGTACACATATTGTTTTATGACATTGGTTAACAACCCCACAACATGTCAACCCTCTAACTTCTCAACCTT
>NW_004444265.1:482254-501051 GCF_000243295.1 Trichechus manatus latirostris
CGCTCTCCGTTCTCTGTCAGTTTTCTCACTCCATTTGGTGCTTGGCTGAGTTCTTTATCTCTTCATTTGATGTTTTAGGGTTTCAGGATTGTTGTTTTCTCTGTTCGGCTTAATTTTTCGGATCTTTGCTGTGGAGGGACAGCGTGGTGCTTCTGCCTAGAGTGTCATTTTGCCGAAACCCAGGCTGTTCTGATTCTTTAAAGAGGAGCAGAGTAATGGGAGAGAAAATTGAATAAACAAAACACAAAATAAATAAGCTGTTCAAAAAGACCTTTTAAAACTATTTTTGCTAGATTGGATGAATTTAGAATGTGAAGGGAAAAGGAATGGAAGATGGCACCCAGGTATTAAGTCTGAGCAATTAGTGAATGGTGTAGCACCATTTACTCTGTGTGATGACAAATGTCAGAAGAACTTCCTTTTGTAAAGGAGAGAGGTAAAATGGAAATCAAATGTTCTATTCCAGCCATGGTAAATTCGAGATGCTTAATAGATGTAGCCACTTGTCAGTTTGTTGTACTGTTAGTGGTTTATGTGTTGCTGTGATGCTGGAGACTATGCCACCATTATTTTAAATACCAGCAAGGTCACTTCTAGTGGACAGGTTTCAGGAAGTTTCTAGACTAAGACAGGCTAGGAAGGAAAGTCTGGTGATCTACTTCCAAAATTCAGCCAATGAAAACCTCTGGATCAAAACAGAACATTGTCTGACTTTCTTGTTTTGGACACAATATCAGGAGGGATCAATTCCTAGAGAAGGACACTACGTTTGTTGAAGCAGAGGGCCGACGAGAGTGAGCGTGTCTCGAGGAGAGATGGATTGGCACAATAGCTTTAATGATGAATTTGAACATGCTGGCAATTGTGAGGTTGACTCAGGACCAGGCAATGTTTCCTTCTGTTGGAGATAAGGTTGCCAGGAGTTGGAGTTAACTCAACAGCAGCTAAAAATAACAACAAATAGTCAGTTAGATACAATGTCCGTAGCTCAGGGGAGAAATATGGAAGGTCGATATAAATTTGAAAATCATCATCACACAGATGTTATTTAAAGTCTGAGAAAAGATTGTAGATAGAAGGTTGAGAGTTGATAGGGAGAAGGCCCCAGTCTTATGGTTAAGGTTTAGAGGTCTTGTAAGGAAAAGGAACCGGTAAAAGAAACAGCGTCATGGTATAGCTAATCACGGTGTATCCTCACCAAAGCAAGGACTTAAAATATTTGAGGTATTTGTCACAGTCTGGTGACAAAATCCAGACTCAGTTCAGATAAAATTCCACAGAATTGAGAAAATTGAGAATACTTATGATTTAGGTAATTTTTTTTTTTTGGCACTGTAAGAGAGGAGAAACAAGCAGAGTGTGCTTAGGCCAACTGTGAGAATCAGATAGTCACATTCTGTTTATTTCCAGTAGAACTTGATGAATCTGGGACAAAAGCTTCCAAACTGAACAGCTGGAATATGATATTCATCACACACACTGTGGAAGCTAGAGCTCACGTGGCTTTTTATCCTTTGCATTAATAAGTCGTGGGAATGTAAAAGGAGAAAATTTAGTTAGGATAATGTGTGAACTTCCATGTGGGATTATGAATTCTTAATGTTATTGTCTGTACTGATGTTTGTTGGACTGGGAAGAGGCAGCTGGCTCTCTGTGGTTTTCACAAGACGATATCCACCTCACCAGGCTCTCACAGTGAGAAAAACTTTAAATGCATAAAGGAAGATGGATCATTTTCCCAGTCCCATTGCTTCTCTTTGTGGTGCTTTTTGCCCCGAGATTACACAAATGGATGGTTTTATGGCCATTGAACATAGCACAGCTGTAGACACAATATATAATACAACAAGAAATTGTTCAGAAATGGGGAGGGGGTTATAGAAGAATTATCTGTGTAATGCTGTCAAGTTCAAAAGCTGCATGTGTCACTCTACCCCATATTGCACACACTGGTCATATAAGTTAGAAATACCCAAGAGCTACTTTTGAATTATAGACATAACTCTTTAGAATATTCTTGGCATGTGCTTTTCTTTCTTCCTTTTTTTCTTTCTTTCCTTCTTTCTGTCTGTCTTATTCTTTCTTTTGTTCTTTCTTTTTTATTAGTCTGTGTCAGATGCAAAAAAAACAACAACTTTTCTTTCATCTTTTGTCATTTTTTTGCAGATCTTTTTCCTGAAACTAAGGCCAACTCAGGGTGCCCTGGTATTAGGCCAGGCCACCATGTATCAATCCATTGCGCCAAAGACCAACAAACATACAATTTTCCTCACCATCCACTAATTTTCAAAACATGGATTTTTACAGTCATTCATAAGGAAGCCCCAGGAATACTAAACAATATTGAAATTAAGCTTAGCGTGTGAAATCGTTGTGTACTTTTTTCACAAACCCCCCTGCCTTTATGTCTCTGTTCTCTGAACGATAACACTGCCATAAAACCTCAGAGCTACACTAGAGTGTGTCACTTTGCTTATACCTAGGGGTGGGAGGCTTTGTAAATCTTGGCTTCTCCACTGGTAGGAACTGATGAAAGAGTGCTGGCTTGCTCTGGCACTTGGTTCCTTCCTGTGCTTGCATGAGCATTGCCAAATACCAGCAGTCACTGATAGGACTCCCTGGTTTGCCTCTGCCAAATGAAATGTTTTGAAATTAAAAATCTGAAGAAATGGTGTAATGAGTGCTTGATCAGGTGGTTTCTCCTTAGGAAACTGCTTAATTGGAGAAATTCAGCACAACCTCCTAGTGGCAGCCCAATCCAGAACTTGAATTTAAAGAAATAAGATTTCTTTCTTATATCGGACAGATATGCTCCATTGCCACAAAATGAGGACCTCAGTTTCTTGAGAGAAATTTTTAAGTGATGTTTATTGAATTTCTGATTATAAATGTTATACATGCTCATTCTAGAAAAAATTGAAGAGCAGGAAAAAGTATAAACATAAAATAAAAATTATCCTTAATCTCACCAAAATTTAGGTCATTCTCTTTAAGTGTCTCAATATGCTTAAAGCATTTTCCAGTGTTATTAAAGGTTCTATGAAAATATGATGCCTTCCATTTAAATTTATGTGCTTAGCTCCTAATTTATTGTAATGAGTTCCGAGAATGTGTATGATATCTTGTCATTGAAGAGTTTATTGAGGTTGCATAATATTCCATTGCATGGAAGTATCAGTGTTGATTTATTTCCTGTTATTTAACATTTAATTAATTTATTCTAATTTTATGCTAATATTAATAATACCACTTGCAAGTAAAATTTTGCTGAAGACAATTCAAACGCAGTTGCAGCACTACATCAACAGGGAGCTGCCAGAAATTCAAGCCACATTCAGAAGAGGATGTGGAACGAGGGGTATCGTTGCTGATGTCAGGTGGATCTTGGCTAAAAGCAGATAATATCAGAAAGTCGTTTACCTGCATTTTATTGACTATTCAAAGGCATTAGAATGTGTGGATCATAACAAATTATGGATAACATTGTGAAGAATGGGAATTCTAGAACACTTAATTATGCTCATAAGGAACCTGTACGTAGACCAAGAGACAGCTGTTCGAACAGAATAAGGGGGTACCGCGTGGTTTAAAATCAGGAAAGGTGTACGTTGGAAGTGTGTCCTTTCACCATACTTACTCAATCTGTATGCTGAGCAAATAATCTGAGAACTTGGACTATATGAAGAAAAACAGGGCATCAGGATTGGAGGAAGACTCATTAACAACCTTCGATATGCGGATGACACAACCTTGCTTGCTGAAAGGGAAGACAACTCGAAGCACTTACTGATGAAGATCAAGATGACATCTTTCAGTATGGATTACACCTCAACAGAAAGAAAACAAAAATCCTCACAACTGGACCAATAAGCAACATCACGATAAACAGAGAAAAGACTGAAGCTGTCAAGCTTTCATTTTACTTGGATCCACAGTCAATGCCCTTGGAAGCAGCAGTCAAGAAATCAAAAGACCTATTGCAGTGGGCAAATCTGATGCAGAAGACCTCTTTAAAGTGTTAAAAACCAAAGACGTTAACTTGAGGACTAAGACGCACCTGACCCAAACCATGGTATTTTCAGTTGGCTCATATGCATATGAAAGCTGGACAATGAATAAGGAAGACCAAAGAAGAATTGGTGCCTTTGAAAGTTATGGTATTGGTGAAGAATATTTAATATACCATGGACTGCCAGAAGAATGAACAAATCTGTCATGGAAGAAGTCCAGGATGGTGATACTTCATCTCATGTACTTTGGACATGTTATCAGGAGGTACTAGTCCCTGGAGAAGGACCTCATGCTTGGTAAAATAGAGGGTCAACAAAAGAGAGGAAGACCCTCAATGAGATGGATTGACACACTGGCTGCAACGATGTGCTCAAGCATAGCATGGGTTGTGACGATGGTGCAGGACCAGGCAGTGTTTTGTTCTGTTTTACATGGAGTCCCTGTGAGTCGGAATTGACTGGAAGGCAACTAACAACAACAACATGAAAAATAAACAATGAAAATTTTGTACCTAAAACTTGATCCACATTTGTGATAATTTTCTTAGGTTCATTTTCTAGAAGCATTATTACCAAGTCAATGATACAAAAATTTTAAAAGACCTATTATTAAACTACTGTCTAGAATGTAACAATTTACATTGTTACCAATGGTACAGAAAAGTATCTGTTTTAACTCATCATCACCAGCAATGCATATCACCCTTTTTTATAATATCTTTGCTGAAAATATTTTTTAAAATATCTTTGCCAATGAAATAGAACTTCATTATCTTATCTTGTATTTCTTTTATTGCTAATGAATCTGAAGTTTTCTGTATATTTAAAGCCTATTTTCATTGCTTCTGTGAATTATTCACTGGAGATATTTGCTTATTTTTAATTAGAGTGTTAGTGATTTTTCTTTTTGTCAGAACAGATTATAGGTTAAAAAAAACAACAACAAAAAACAGTTGCCATCAAGATGTTTCCAACTCATGGTAACCCCATGTGTCACAAAGTAGAACTGTGCTCCGTTGGGTTTTCAATGACTGTGATCTTTTTGAAGCAGGTCACCAGGACTATATTCTGAGGTGCTTCTGTGTGGGTTCAAAACTCCAGTATTTTGGTTAGTAGACGAATGCTTAATCATTTGTGCCACCCATTACAGATTGCAGCTTTACTATTTTTCTTTTGGTTATTATTATTTTTATTATTTTTTGTAATAAACATTTTTCTAGTTTGTCACTAACCTTTTAATAATGGCTATGATTTTATTATGAGCTTTACTTCTTAATGATTTAAGCTTTCTTTTTCATTTCTTTCATTGTTTTTGTGGTTTTCTTTTCTTTTTTTTTTTTGCTCTTTCTCCTGCCCCCAAGTTAGTTAGTCTAAGTATGCTAGTTTTTATTTTTTTTAACAAAAAAGAAGGTGCTTCGCATTAAACATTTAAAACTTTGATGTATTTAGTAATTTATTTTGGTGTGGCATCATGAGAATTCCGTGAAGAATCTATCACTTCTCTAAGTATTTGTCAAGTTTCTCTTATATATTAAAGATATGTGTATACTAGGCTCCGTTTGGGGACTAAATATTCTATTATATTTATTGTCTTTTCTGGTAGACCTTAGTATTTTAATTATTTCTCATTAGTTGTCATATCTATTCACACCTTTTTGTCCTCATTGTTCTGCCATATCAAATTTAGTACAAATGCTTGTCTATGTATTCTCTAAGATGAAATTTAGAATCATATTCTCAAGGTTAGGAAAAAAATTCCATTAGGATTTTAACTGGAATTGCATTAAAACTACAGGCAGTCTTATTTTCCATAGTTAACTGAAACACATTCTATAGGACTGTGTAAATCAAGAACTGCATGTATAAATTAGTTTGTGAATATATTTTGTCAATAATCTTATATGGGAGCTTCATTCATTCCAAAAATAGTTGTAACTGGCATTCTATATTCCAGGCATTGTGTATTAATTAGTTAATTAATTAATATTTTCTTTTTTAGTCTCTCAGGGAAATATGACAATGTTCTTTATATAGATTGAACACATTTTAAGATGCTTTGTAGTTATTTTAAAGTTACTTTAAATAAAATCTTGTTTTCATATTAAATTGTTCATTGCTTGTGCTCTTAAATAGGCAAGTTGCTGATTTAGTAGGATATTTATCTTATGTCTGATTGTTTTCCTGAACCCTCCTATTTAGAGTGTCTTCTCTCCACCCCAATTTATTCTGTTTAATTTTCTGGAATAGCAGAGCAACTGTTGCCCGCTCCCTTATTCTCCAATGATTATATTCCTTATTTTCAATTCCTGGCTTATTGAATTGAAATGGTCCATAGTTTTAGGACAATATCACTTATTTTTTTTAATTTAAATTGAAATGTCTCTTGTGTTTTGCTGCTAGGAATTATGCTGGTTCTTGGTTTAAGGTAAATATTCACTTTTATGTTAAATAATGATCTTTTTCTTCCTGGCTTTTTAAAATGAAGGAATGTATCATTAAATGCCTTTTAAGCTTTTGTTGAGGTTTTAGAACATGTTTCCCTTTCGACTTGTTGATGTAATATCTGATAGTATTTGTCAATACTGAAATAATTTTGTGTTTTGAAAAGAAATGCTAATTGATTGAAGAAGATAATTTAGTGCACTGTCTTAATTATCTAGTGCTGCTATAGCAGAAATACCACAAGTGGATGATTTTAACAAACAGAACTTTATTCTCTCACAGTTTAAGAGGCTAGAAGTCCAAACTCAGGATGCCAGCTTCAGGGAAGTCTTTCTCTCTCTGTAGGCTCCGGGGAAAGTCCTTGTCATCAAATCTTCCCCTGGGTCTAGGAGTTTCTCAGTACAGGGACCCCAGGTCCAAAGGTCATGCTCTGCTCCTGGCTATTCTTGCTTGGTGGTAATAAGGTCCCTCTCTCTGCTTGCTTGTTTAATCTCTTATATCCCAAAAGAGATTGACTCAAGATACAACCTAATCCTGTAGATTTTATCCTGCCTCATTAACATAACTACCTCTAATCCTGCTTCAGGAATATCATATACCTGTTGCAGGTGAGTCGATTCCGACTCATAGCGACCCTACAGAAAAGAGTAGAACTGCCCCATAGGGCTTCCAAGAAGCAGCTAGTGCATTCAAACAGCTGACCTTTTGGTTAGCAGCCATAGCTTGCTGTGGCTCTTAACCACTGCACCACCAGAGCTCCCTTTTTATAAATAGATCTCTGCAATTTGGGCACACCAGCTTGCTAAACATGAACTATTGCCAACCCAGAAAGAGACAGACACAATTTACTCTAGAACTTGGGTTCTTCCACCATAGGCTACAGATTCTCTTTCTTATTTATCATTTAAATTTCATTTATTTTGATCTTTTTTTTCTCCCTTTCCTAGATTACACTGGGATTATCTGTTCTGCTTTGCTCGTTAAATATGTATACCTAATTATTTTATTTATCAATTTAATTCTTTTACTTTTTATTTTTATATTTATTTATATTTTTTAAATGTGTTTATTTCCCAAACTTCTTTGTTAGATGTTATGTTTTTTAACTAAGAATTTAAAACATGTGAGCCCATGAATCTATCTATGTGTATCTGCAGATCTATTGTAGTATCATATATTTCATTGTATGTTATTCTACCTTGATTTTCTAAAATGTCACTAATTGTATTTTTGATTTCTTTTCTGATCTAATTTGTATTTGGAAGATGTTATTTGTTGTTGTGCTGTTAAGTTTTAGTTTCTCAATGGTTTTATGCTTTCCATTTAAATTTATTTGATTAGTTCTTAATTTATAGTAATGGATTCTGAGAATGTGTGTGACTTGCATATTTTTTCATCGAAAAGTTTATGGAGGCTTTTTCTTCTTGGTCTAACACATGATCACATATATAAATTATAATTGAAAAAAAATGGTTATTCTCTGTGGGATTCACAGTTTTATATACCTTTTTATATAATATTCATTTATTCAAATCTTACTTATTTGTGTATTAAAATACCTTGTGTCTTTGTTTTGAACAGTATCTATCAAAAATTCAGATGAATGTGTCAAGAGTTCTATAGTAATGACAGGACCCTGGTGGCTCATTGGTTAAGAGTTTGACTGTTAACCAAAAGTCAGCAGTTCGACTCCACCAGCTGCTCCTTTGAAACCTTATGATGCAGTTCTACTCTGTCCCATAGGGTCTGTATGTGTCAGAATCGACTCAATGGCAATGGGTGATAGTAATGACATTACAGTTCTCTTATATTTCTCATAATTTTGGATTTATATCTCTAGAGCTAATTAATAATCATGGCCATGATTTTATTGTTCAAGAATATGAAATGATTCTTTTTGCCTCCTGCTTTGAAAACTATGTTGTATAAGATTACTATTTGCATAGAGTTTTAATATACTTATGTGAATCTTTGCTGAGTATCACATGTTGGTTTTAAGTACAAATTTGGATAAAAACTAGCAAAGTTTGAATACTGATTCTATTTACTTAACCTCATAAGTCTCCACTTCTTCATCTGTAAAACAAGTATGGCAGTTAGGATGCCATTAGCTGACCCTAACTCAAATTAATTTGGTTTTATCCTGCTTCATGGCATTGAAATTCACTCTGCTGTGCCTTCTCTGTATGTTGGCATCATCCTCAGGTCACCTTATGAACAGTTGCAAGAGAATTATTGCAGTCTCAGGTTTTACATTCATTGTTCATGATGTCTCATGTCCAGGAGAAAGGAAACTCTTTTTTTTTTTTTTGGTGAATCTTTCTTTACATCTCATTGGTCTCACGTGCCATATTGAATAGGGTCTCCATGACAGCACCCCTAGAAACTGGAAGGCTGGTCAGTTTTTCCTGAACAAAGACTACAAGCGGAGGGCAAATAAGTTAATAAAACTCAGGTACTGCTAGGACAGAGAGAGCAGAAATCAGCAATGAATGACCAGAATAGCACTTCCTTCATACTGTATGAGGGCATCTCACTAAACCAATTCAAGAGTGTCTGGCACATTGCATGTGCTCAGTAAATTAAAATGTTATTATTTTTAGCCTTTCCGTATTGCTTTTTATTTCCTTGTAAGCAGCTTCTATTGAAATTTTTAAAATCTATTCTGAATCTTCGTCTTTCAATTAAAAAGAAAAATCAATTATTGTAGAGCTGATTCTGACTCTTGGTGACCTCATGTGTGTCAGAGTAGAACTGTACTTCATAGGGTTTTAAATGGCTGAATTTTTGGAAGGAGATCACTAGATCTTTCTTCCAAGACACCTCTAGGTGGATTGGAACATCTACTTTTCAGTTGACATCCATGGCGTTAACCACATGTACCTGCCAGGGACTCCTGTCTTTCAGTAGGAGAATTTATGATCTTTTCTCTTGTCCCCATAATGTCCATTTACTAACTGATTCTGTCATCTTGCTTTATAAACCACTGAGAATTCCATCTTCTTAAAATGTCCTTCTTTCTGCGCCTTCTGTTTTCTGAAATGTATGTATTTTTATATTCTGCGGTGATTTGTAAAGTAAAACCGTTATTTATTATTTTATGAGCGGCTAGATTTAGATGAAAAATTACTTGAATATATATGTGTGTGTGTGTGTATATATATATGTATATATCTTTAAAGATCGGCTTAGGGATAATACAAAGACTTTTATCTATCCCTTATTTGGCATACACATGTTTATTTCCTTTCCTTAATTTCCTAGTCATTGATCAATATGATCTGGGGTAATGGACACAAATTATAGGTTTAGTTTTTGTTTAATGTAGCTTTGCCTTCTTTTTCAAGGATTCACAACCCCAGGACACTCATATGCATCCCTTTTAGTTATCTCTTCCTATTGCTCCATCCACACAAGGTTGTTTTCTCAATAGGACGTGTCCACTGCGTATCTCTTCTACTCTATGTACAGTCCAGAATCTTGCTTCCATGAAAACCAAGAAAGGAAAATATAAAAACAGTTTCCCAGAAGGAAACTGTCTGGGAAATGCAATGGTACACAACAAGACAAGACAGGGCAAGATATGCATAGCAGTTTTTTCACTTTGTTTTTCTTTTTTTGAGGACTTCATTCCACACAGAATCATACTTTCTCTTTAAATAAGCAAATGGTCCTTTAAAATAATTTTCCCAAAGAAAGGAGTAGTTTAATTTTTGTATGAATTTAAATAACTACATTAAGAGAAACAAAAATAATATTCAGTCTTTAAATGCAGCTTTCCTTCTTGCTGTTCCCACTTAAGTATCTTGGCGTACAGTTTCCAACACATCACTATTAAAGGTGAAAGGGGCTGACTTTAAAGAAATCATGAAAGGTCACCGCATCATTTATAATTTCATCCTGTATTTGTTGAAGTCCTGAGACCTAGAAAACCTGATGAGATGTATTGTCCTTAGGAAATCTACCACACAGTAGGTGAGATAAGACATTAATGTAAAGTCATCAGTTTTCAAATTCCCTCAGAATGGTGCAACTGTGGTAAGAAATCAGGGAATATAAGAGATCAGCTACTACAAAGTGACCAAGTTAATGGTCACATGTTGTCATTATTGTTGTTAGCTGCTGTGGAGTTGACACCAACTCATGGTGACCTTATGCGTAAGAGAACAAAACATTGCCTTGTCCTAGGTCCTATGTCATCCTGGATTGCTGGCATGTTAGACTCCATTGTTGTGACTGTTGTGCCAAACCATCTCACCGAGGGTCTCCCTCACCCTCATTGGCCATCTACTTCACCAAACATGATGTCCTTTTCCAGTGATTGATCCCTCCTGATGACCTGTCTAAAGCAAGCGAGTCAAACAATATTCTGTTGTGATTTCCAGACATTTCTTCCTCATCTGTCTTAGTTTGGAAACATATATGTTGTTGTTAACTGCCATCAAGTCAGCTCTGTTTCATGGAGATCCCAAGTACAACAGAAGGAAATGCTGCCAGGTCCAGCGTCATCTTCATGATCTTTGCTATACTCAAATCCATTGTTATGGCCACTGTACATGTTGAGTGTCTTCCAGCTGAGGCTTATCTTCCAGCACTATATTGGACAAAGTTCTGTTGTGATCCATAGGGTTTTCATTGGCCAAGTTTTGGAAGTAGATCACCAGGGCTTTCTTCCTAGTCTGTCTTAGTCCGGAAGCTCCACTGAAACTGTCCACCATGGATAACCCTGCTGGTACTTGAAATGCCAGTGGTATAGCTTTCAGCATCAAAGCAACACATAAGCAACCACAGTACAACAAACTGACAGACAGGTTGTGGTGATGATCACATAGCAGTAATAAGAACAAGATTATTTAAAACCAAATTTGAATGTAGCCACTCTTCTTTCTAGAAGAGACTGGGATTAGGAGGGTGGCACAAAACAAAAAAAGGTAATTTAAAGTCATTTCCATTTCGCTAATGTGAGAGCAATTGAGAGTAGATGGTCCCTTGTATTGGAGGAGCTCACTGGTGATCCTTGGATGTACACATAGAAGCCCAAAGACAAGCAGCCTCCACCAAATAGAAACCTGAGTTCAGCATGTGATTGAAAATATACAACAGAACTCACAAGAGACATCAGCCTTGGAATATACATTCAGGAGTAATGCGTATAGAAGTGGTAGTCTCCTTAACTCCTTAACGGCGGGGAAACTCAAGATCCCCTTTATAAAGAGATTATATGTCAATACCAATGGAACAATGATTCTCAGATTCATTTTGATGGAGGCTGTTTTAGGCTGGGTTCTCTAGAGAAACAAAGTCCTTGAAGAGTATACACATACACACACATCTACATGGATCGATAGATAGGTATATAGATATAGATATACACATAGATTGGGGGGGGGGAATTATCTCAAGGAAATAGCTCAAGTGGTTGTAGACACTGGCAAGTCCCAAATCCATGGATCAGGTGTCGGGCTGGAGGCTTTCCTGACTCATGTAGCTGCAGGGCCTGACAAACCCAAGATCAACAGGTTAGAGGGCAGGTTGCTGGCTCACAGGCTGTGGAGGCTGACAAATCCCAAGACTGGCAGGTAAGCTGCTAGCTCAAGTCCCAAGAACTAGAGGTCAGATAATGACGAGCCAGATGCAGGATCCAGAGTGAGAGCCTTGCTGGAATATCCATTTATATACTGGAGGCAGGCCACACCCCCAAGGAAACTCCTTTTCAACTGATTGGCTGCTCATAGAAAATCTCATTGTGGAGTTGATTATATCATTATGAAACTGCCCAGTTATGTCATTATGTAACTGCTGAACTGCATCATAACTGCCAAACCACTGAGACTCATGACACACAACTTTAACCATCACAGAGGCCTACTTAAAAAAAAAAAATTCAGATTATAAATTTCACTCTGTTACATTTACTTTAAATTCTTCTGCAAACAAAATTTCAACTTAAATGCCATGCATTGACTCTTTACGTCTTTGAAAGCTTACGGATTGTTACTAAGATGCTCAATGCTCAATTGCAAAATTACTGAAGCATAGTTTTCTAGCCTCTAACAAAATTGATTATTGTTTTAAATTATTAATAATAATAACAATGCATACATAAACTTGTTGCCATTGAGTCGATTCCGACTCACAGCAACCCTATAGGACAGAGTAGAACTGCCCCACAGAGTTTCCAAGGAGTGGCTGGTGGATTTCAACTACCAACTTTTTGGTTAGCAGCTGTAGCTCTTAACCACTATGCCACCAGGGTAATATACTTCCTTTATCATGCCTCCTCCTGATTGTATCAACCATGCAAAGTAGGCTATAATTCTCATTTTCCTCATGAGGAAATTGAGGCTCAGACAGATTAAAGGAAGTGACTAAAGTGCCGTTTAACCTAAATCATCCTGGTCTGAGTTCAGTGGTTAAAGCTATCAACTACTAACAGAAAGTTTGGCAGTTTGAAACCACCAGTGTCTCTGTGGGAGAAAGATGTGGCCATATACTTCCATAGAGATTTACAGCATTGGAAACCCTATGAGGTCACTATGAGTCGGAATCGACTCAACAGCAGTGGGATACTTAATGTGGTTAAAGAAACTGATGTATGTCTTAAGAATGCATGCTTTCCAATAACCATCAGAATAACAGCCACCCACAAATAATTACATCACCTGGGCCCAGGCAATATTGATCATTCACATGACAGAAAAGGTAGGGATTAAAACTATTTAGAAAATCCAAAGTGAGATTTCTCATGATGTAGCAATGTTTGAACAGTGCTCATCAATAATCATGATTGCAAAATGGATGCAAATCCAGATATGATCTGTCGCGAATCAGTAAGGCTCCTATCCCTGTATTTCCTCCTGTGCTCTTTCCAGATGTCATTGCAGTCACCATGAATTCTTCAAGGTTACATTAATCACACAGTTGATATTGCTGGAAGCTATGTTTTTAAGTTGCAATTTTGGCTCTCAAGGTCATTGCAAGGAGGCAATGAAACTAAAATACTAAGACATCTCAGGACTATGACCCTCTTTGAATCTTTAAAAAAGCATTGAAAGTGCCAAATATCCTGGACAGTGAATCTGCCATTTATTGAGCCACTGCAGGCCCAGCACTGCAGTAAATACCTTGGAGGATATAAAAACATATAAAGTATGTAGTAAAGGAGCTTCCTAGCCAGGAGTGTAAGATAAAAATTAAACACATAAAGCAATCATAGAGCACAGGGTCCCAGTTATAACTAATTGCGCAATTGTTTGGTATGGTTTAGAAGTGTGTATATAAGCCTTGAGGAGTGTATGTCTGTGTGATAGGAGACACATTTACATTTCAAAAAGTTTCAGCAGTAGCATCACTTCTCAAAGAGTTTATTTATATCCGTGAATTTTTTTGCCTCCAAATGAATCAATTTTATTATCACCTGAGGAGCTGTTGGAAGCAAATAGTCCTTAGAATTGAGGTCAATAAAAAGAGTCCACTGATAAATTTTTTCTGGCCCATTGGCACAGCCCCTCTGCCTGGATCATAGATGATCAACAAGTCCGATGAGGCCTTGCTCTGAATCACAACCCTGAGCATCAATACAGGCAAATCCTGTGTACGTGGTCAGTCTCTTCTTTTCTGAAAGACATAAGTTTGCTTGTTTTGCCTCAATATCAAACATTGTGCAAATAACAAGACACACTATGAAGAAAAAATTTATTTTCGTGAACATGGTCCTGATTTACAGGGTATACATTGAGAATATGCCTGGATATGCTCGATATATATTATTTAATTGAGAAACTGCATACTATCAAATAACATCACAGTATTTATGAAAATATTTTTAGATACGTACATACTTCGATATGATTGAAAGGAAGACGCTTAGAAAATTATAATAACTTAGTTTTTAGAAAGTCATTAAAGTAAGGGAAATTGGTAATAATGAAATATTATGACCTGAAAGTTTACAGAATCCCAACTTTCAAGTCAAGATGACTCCCAAGATTATGACTTCAAGATGGAAGTAACAGCTGATAAAGTTCACTGGCAAAAACCTTGGGGCAGCCCTCGAATCTCTCATTGGTCAGGTTCTGGTGCAAAAAACAAAACCCTCCCAGATTGTTTAAGTAGAAAGGAATCTACAAAGGGGACTCCTGGTGGAAAGGGGTTGTAGGAAATGTAGTATTAGGTTTTCTCTATTTACAGTCCCAGAAGGCACATGGTGGCGGTTTGTAGCAGATATTGAGTGAGCCAATCTGCAAGATCTGCTACAGAGCTTCACGCGATATACTCAGGTGTTCTGAATTGAGGCTGTTTAAAATCTTGATGTCTAATAATCATTTTTTGGTGTTTTTCTATATACTTTAACTTTTGCTAGCACATAGAATAGCAAAAATAAATGTATGAATTTTTTTCTGTGTTAAATACTCTTTGTTGTAATCAAGTAGCTCTGGTGGCACAATGGTTAAGCCCTCGGCTGCTAACCAAAAGGTTGGCGGTTCAAACCCACAGCTGCTTCACAGGAGAAAGATGTGGCAATCTGCTTCTGTAAAGATCAGAGCCTTGGAAACCCTATGGGGCAGTTCTACTCTGTCCTATAGGGTAGCTGTGAGTTGGAATTCACTCGATGGCAACAGGATTTTTGATCTAATAAGTATTAGGCAAACATGTAATTTTGTTAATTTGGAAGGAAATGAAGAGGACTCAAATGATTTGCCTTCAAGACACTTCTATAGGAGAAGTTGAATTTTGAGCCTTTTGATAATTAGCCTCGTGTAGCTATGTAAGTCAATTATGAACTCTATGACATTTCTATATTTACTATGGAAAGTAGAATTATTTTCCACTGAATATATGATTTCAGATTTTCTCTGAAACCAGGTGGAAATGTTTTGGAGGAAAAAGAAATATAATTTTCCTGGAAAATGACTAGTCAAAGTATGTCTTTGATGACACTGGTTGAATAGTAAAATAATCACTCATTCTATAGTCTGTTGGTTGTTGGAGTGAGTCATTACTCGCTAAATTTACCAGTTATTCATTGCTTAAATGTTAACAAACAAACAAAAAAAAGCAGGTAAAAATTATATCTGTCAAGTTTGAAAGTGACTTGTTCTTGACTCTGAAACTAACTCCAAATGATGTTGACCCTAAAATAATCAGGTTCAGGGTCTCTGGACAACATATACTAGATTCTAAACTATATACTGGATTAACTGGGCCATTCTGGGTGGCAGAATGTGTTAGAATGAAATCAAGAGCAATGGTCTCTGCCAACAGAGTGCTGAACTGTCAGGTTCTTTCAGATTCTGTGGCTCAGGCACCCGCCGAGCAGGAGATTTGCGATGAATAGCGCCCATATTGATTTTTCCATAATGGAGTGTAAAAGAAAAATGGACAGGTTTTGTCGCAGGTATTTTCATGGGGTACTAAATTGGAGGATTAGTTGCAAACAGCAGTACTGATAAAGTCTGCTGTCCATCTTGATGGTTGGGTCTTTCTATTAAAATGACACATAAATAACCTATTATATCCCCCACCCATGGAAATTCAAATGCACCTGTCAACTTGATAAAGCACTTGCCTGGAGGGAAGCATTGTTTACATTTTCACTCCATTCTTCAGAAAAAGTGAGATTCTAATTATTTCTTCCACTGTAAATTAATGCTGACTATGATGGTTAGCATATCTCTGTATTGTTACATCTTTTGGAAAGTTAAATAATAGAACTGATCCATCATGTATTATGCAATGTGTGTTTTATGACAGCCTTCCCTGAGCTCTTGCATCTCCTCTTTCTATAAATGCTCATTTCCTCTCTCACTGTGTGCTTTCTATGTCTTTTTCTCTCTTCTATCCCTTGGGAAATCTTTACTGATAACCAGTTAGTTCCGAAACTTTGAATTACCACCCTCTTTAGCCCATGTGGTTTCTTTCCTTTATTAACAAAACTTACTATCTTCAAGCCACACTATCTGTTTTTACTGATCATACTCTGCTATGTCATTTTTAGTCCAATTAGATATAAAACATCTGAAGACATATCGTTTGGTTATACTCAAACTTTCCACCTTATAGGTGATTTCCTTCATGGCAACATCACCTTTTCTCTTTCTTGCTATTATCTGTTGATAACATTGGTGATAAGCATTGCATTAAATTATGTCCCTAGGTATAAACTCTCAGCACTCTCCCTGACTTATCCCGTATACTTCTCCTTCACATACTTCTTCCTGCTGATCCTCACACACACTAATCTCTACCAAAAAGAGTAATTTCTTCATGGGCAGAAAATACTTAGGAACATATAGTCACTGTGCTTGTCTGTAACAGCCCTGTAATAGTTACCTAAGATAACCTTTTGTCTCTACTCCTGAATCTGGTATTTTTTATTGTTTCCTGTACATAGGCACACATGAATATCTTTATCAATTGAGTACTATATGTAATAAAACCTATGTATCCACTAGGTGACCTTGGAACTACAACTACTTGAAAGATAAAGATTCCAGAGACCAAAATTGCAGGTGCCCACTTGAATGCCCTTGCACAAATGTGTCTAGAATTGTGGCTGAGGTAAGATGCCATGCCCTATGCGTGCTGCACAGAGCCTCCCCAGCTATTTCCTTAAAGTACCTCTAGGATGGACTGATTCCCCAGTCACTCTTCTTCCCCAGTATGTAAGTTTCAAGCCCATTTCTAGCTAATCTTGTCTAATTTCTACTTCCTCCCACAAGTAAATTCCTGCCTGAGTTCAAGATATTATACCATGAAATCACTGGCAAACTTAATTTGGGCATTTTCAACATTCAAAATCTAAAAATGTGTACATACCCTTCTACTGAGGTAATTTAACAACAGCTAAATGGATGAAAATATCTTTAAGCTAAAAATAGTAAAGGCAATTTAATCCCTTCATTATTTCTAATTTACTGGTTTTGAAATACATCTTTAATAATCATTCCACATTTTTTAAACCTCCACTCAATTTCACCACCAATCAGTCAAGAAATACTGCATTTTCACATTTCAATGGCATCATACTAAACGTTTTGAAAAATATGGTAGTATATTGTTTGTCAGTTAGTATTCTATTTACAATTCTTTCATACCAACTTGAAAATTATATTTGTTGTTTGAAAATTGAGACATGAGTTTTGCTGCCTTTCTGTCTCCTCTCTTAGAGTGGAAGTGGGTAGACTGAATGTCCTAGTTGACGATTATGGTTCTTTTAGTTAACTTAAGAGCAAAATGATAGGCTTTGAGAGAGCTGACAGATAAATGGGATAACCAGCTCTGAATTGTGAACTTGTACCTAACTGCTGATCAGGCTGTCAATAAAAATTGCAACTGTAGTTTTGACAAAGATATTACTAGAGTGTTCTTAAGAGGTTTTAGCTATTTCCAGATTCTTTCAATCTGATATTGCTGAAAATCCAGCTTAGAACGTTCTTTAATTACCCAGCAAATGGGGGCACTCTCTCTATGGTGTGAGTCTGTGTTTTTCTTTGTGTGTGTGTTGGTGTATGCTTATGTGTGTGTTGATGGATGAGAGTAGGATCGAGAGGGAGAGCAAGGGTGAGAACTGATGTCCTATCTGTTAGTCACTCAGTCTCATGTAAAGTGATTGAATAAATGAGAGGAACTGGACAGTGTGGACAACATCATAATTAACCTGAAATAAATTCATAAACCCAGTTGCTCCATTCTTTTTGTATAAAAAGAGATGCTGACTCAGGCTGACTAGTTAGGTGTACTTCTGGTAGGGTTTCAGAACCAAACAGCAGATGATTTTCATGCTAATAAGTAATGTATCAACAAACCATTGGAAGTATTTTCATTTCCTCTAGACTCTAACAGAGAAATGATTGGTAATCACGGGTCCATCACTTGAGTTGTGATTTTCTGATTTCTAAAATAGATACTCATGGTTGTCGTGAGTCAGATTTAACTCGATGGCAACTGTTGTTTTAAAATGTACACAGTCATGAGTTGTTTTTATACAGTATGGCGTTGCACTCTTTCAGATTAAAATAAAGATGAAGGAAAAAGTTCTTTAAAAAAAAAATGAGTTTATCCCAGTTTGCTGATCTATACAAAAGAGTTAAAATGTTGACTGTATGTAATATAATAACACTCAGCCTTGGATTTCTTGTATGTCCCCATATTGTTGCATGCTCACCACTCTAATACATTATTCTGTATTTTGGAGATTGAAATTGTCTTAAAAATAACGGAATCCAATAGCTTCATCTTACTACTGAGGAAGTGAGATCTTAAGAATCTTACCCAAGTGATGAGAATCCAGATCTAGAATTGTGTTCTCTTATCCAGAGATAAGGAAGGACAATGGACTAGGAA
>NW_004444265.1:504281-505171 GCF_000243295.1 Trichechus manatus latirostris
TTTTTTTCCCCTTGAATATTTTTTGTTTGTTTTTCAGATTGCATCATTTTTTAAATCTGTTTTCAAGTTCACTGAATCTTTCTTCTTACATACTCAATCTGTTGCTAAGGTTAGTCAGTGAATTTTTCATTTCAGTTATTTTACTTTTCAGTTCTGGAATTTTCATATGGTTTTTTTTTTTGATAGTTTTCATTTCTCTGATGGGTTTTTTTTATAAGATCACTCATTTAAGCAATATTTTGCTTTAATTCTTTAAATGTATTTTTGTGTCTTTTGAAAATATAGTTAGATACTTTAAAGTGTTTGTTTTCTAAGTCTAATATCTTAGCTATCTTAGGGTTGGTTTCTATTGACTGCTTTTTTCCTTGGTATGCATGATATTCTTCTGTTTCTTTGCATGTACTGTATTTTAGATACTGTGTATTTTGTGTTTTAAGTATATTTTAAGTAGAAGCCCTTGGAAACCCTGTGGGGCAGTTCTACTTTGTCCTATAGAGTCACTATGAGTCAGAATTGACTCAAAGACTATGGATTTGGTTTTTCGGTTCTGGATTCTGATGTTTTCTTCTGAAGGGTATTTCTTCTTGTTTTAGAAGTTAGTTAAGTTACTGGATGATCATCATAAACTTCTGTCATCGATTTTATGTTTTGTTAATATAAATCTAAGGAAAACACAAGGCGTTTCCCAAGTCCCTCTAATCGGATGGATTTTAACCTCCAAACTTTGTCTCCAACTCAGATCTTTCCAGACATGGCTTTAGGCTTTGTTAGCAGGGGTCTAGAGTGGGTCTTACTCTATGTTGTGTGGTCCTTACTCTTAAGGTGTGGTCTTTCTTGTGCCTCAGTTGGATGCCTAAAATGTATTCAAGTATTAATGTGATCTCTCTACT
>NW_004444265.1:506369-507131 GCF_000243295.1 Trichechus manatus latirostris
TTTTTCAAAAGTAGATCACCAGGTCTTTCTTCCGAGGCAGCTCTGGGTGAACTCAGACTTCCAAGTTTTCAGTAAGTAGCAAAGCACGTTAACCATTTCCATCACGCAGGGACTCCTGAGCTGGTATTAGAAAAGATTAATAGGAATTTCCCAAGCGACAAAGAAGAGGATGAACATTATATGCAGAAAGAAATCATGTGCCAAGGAAAATATGACAGACCATGACTTGTCTGTGGGGATTATATGTAGTTCAATTTGTTTGGAGTAAAAATGGTGAGGGATGGAATTGGAAAGCATTTTAGTATCCTGGTGCTGCTATAAAACAATACCACAATGTGGGTGGCTTTAAACAATAGAGATTCATTGACTTACAGTTCTGGTGGCTAGAAGTCCAAATCAGGGTCTCAACCCTGTCGATTCTTTCTGGGGGCTTTCAGAGAGGAGATGTTCTACACTTCTCTCCTAGCTTCTGGTGACTGCCAGCAATCCTTGGCATTCCTTTGCTTGTAGATAGATTCTCACATACTGTCTTCCCTTTGTGTGTGAATCTGTTTCCCTGTCTGTTCTTCTCTTTCATTTTATAAGACATCACTCAGAAAGAATTAAGGCTAGAAGTCACCGTACTCCAACACGATATCATTAATTAAACTGATAACATCTGAAAACAAACAAAAATCAACATATTTCCCTGAACCTGGTCACATTTACCAATGCAGGGGTTAGGATTTCAATATATCTGTTTGAGGGACACAATTTAACCTG
>NW_004444265.1:509663-510529 GCF_000243295.1 Trichechus manatus latirostris
ACAGCCTCAGAGCCCAGCACTTCCAAGAAACACCTGCTCTGGCTTATCCTCCTACACCGAACAGAATAGTCTGCACATTCTTCTGAAATTGTCCTTAACAAGATAACCACAGAACAGGCCATAGCATAGCTGGCTTCAACCAGTTTTAGCAGGTTTTCTAGGCCATCTTAGCACTTCAGGTGACCTATTAGCTCATTAAGTGCAAACTACATTTAAGCACCCCACCTCTGGGCGGAGACTTAACATGCTAATGTAAAAAAATCGATTTCTTCCTCCATCCTGGGGGATTGAACCCTTGTCTAGAGAAAATGCATAGTCATCCCCAAGCTCTGAGTGCCTGTGTGAAGGTCAATCCTGAATATTCATGATAAATTTTCATTGCCCTGTCTGCCCTCTGTAAAAATCTGCTTCTCCAAGCTGCCTACAAGCAGCCTTGGAGGCAGTAGCCCTGACTGTCTCCTTTCCTTGCACAATGAAATAAAGACACACTTCTGATCTCCCACCACGGCCACTTGTTTACTGGCTGTAACAAGTCATGCTGAGCAGAACCTGGGTTTTCCACCTGGCAATGAGAGCAGACTGCTATATCTTTCTCCCTTGGAGCAGCTGGTGGGTTCAAACAGCCGACCTTTTGGTAAGCAACCAGCACTTAACCACTGCGCCACCAGGGTTCCTTCAGTCCTAAATAAGTATTATTTATTATTCTTATTCTTAATTAATCTTTCCTAAAATAGTTACTACTATAATTGATTTTCTGTGGAAACCCTGGTGACCTAGTGGTTAAGAGCTATGACTGCTAACCAAAAAAATGATCAGCAGTTTGAATCCACCAGGTACTCCTTAGAAACCATTATAGGGCAGTTCTA
>NW_004444265.1:511550-512601 GCF_000243295.1 Trichechus manatus latirostris
CCAAACCTGCACATGAATGTTTATAGCAGCTTTATTCATAATTGCTAAAACCGTTAGCAACCAAAATGTCCTTCAGTAGGTGAATGGATGAACAAACTGTGTACATCCATACAATAGTATACTATCCAGAAGTAAAAGAAATAGTTATTAAGCCATGAAAAGACATGGACTAACCTTCAATGCATACTGCTGTGTGAAAGAATTCAACATGTGAAGGCTACATATTGTATGATTCCAACTATATAACCTTTTGGGTAGCAGAGGAATGCTACCACCCGGGACACATGATATTCTGGAAAAGACAAAACCATACAGACAGTAAAATGATCCATGGTTTCCATGGGTTCAGGGGAAGGAGAAGAGGGGATGAATAAGTGCAATGCAGGGCAGTGAAACAATTATGTATGATACTGTAATGTGGGATACATGACCTTATTTATGTCAAAACCCATAGGACTGTACAAGACAGAGCAAATTCTAATGTAAACTATGTATTTTAATTCATAATAATCTATAAGTTATAACAAATTTCCCCCAAGGTGCAAGATGTTAATATTAGGGGAAAAAGGGAATATTTCAGAACTGTGTACTTTCTGCACTGTGAAACTACTCTAAAAAATAAAGCAAAAGAAAAGAAAACAAAAAACAACTTGGAAATTCCCTTGTTCCTCTAAGAGGAAGGTCTTACATTTAAAGCACTCTTTTTTTTATTTTATTTTTTTCCCATTAAACCACCAACCTCCCCATCTGCTGTTTGGAGAAAGATGGGTTTAGTTCATCTTTTACTTTCCCTCCAGTGTTCTTATTGAAGGTAGGAATGCGGTTTTTACTTCCTTCATTTCAGATTTACCATCTAGAAAATTAAAATAATGCTTTCTTACTTGTATGGCTGTTTGATGAAGCAATTAATTATCATATAATACATCGTAATTCCCAGAGGAAACGTTTTATATGCGTGCAAAGGGCTGTTATTCTAGGAGAGTTATGACACGGACGATCTGCGACTTGTGGGTTGAGTAGGCGGGGTGATGTGAAGAGATAGCAGCTGAAC
>NW_004444265.1:514378-517099 GCF_000243295.1 Trichechus manatus latirostris
TGTGATTTTCTGCTTTCATGGAATAACCAGTATCTTTTTTCTTACATGCATTTCTATTTCTAGGAGTTTTAGGGAAAAAAAAAAAGTCATAACCAGAAGTCAAGTTCTTTATGGTTTTCTACTGTATTTCTTAAAGATTTTGCAATTGTTGTTGTTGTGTGCCATCCAGTCAGTTCTGACTCTGACTTGTACTGACCCTGTAGTACAGAGTAGAACCGCCCAACAGAATTTCAAAGGCTGTAATCTTTATGGAAGCAGACTGTCACATCTTCCTCCCCATGGATCAGCTGGTGGGTTTGAACGACCGACCTCTGGGTTAGAACTTAACCACTGCGCCACCAGGACTCCTTCCTTTTGCAGTAGTGGTATGCAAGGCACATACTTCCTCTGACATTTGTGGGATATAAAATTCTTGGTTTCTAAAATTAGAGATCATCAAGATAACAAAACTTACTATATAATGTGTATGCGTATACATATGGATGTACATTAACTTTCCCCAAATTGCATAATTTCTATCTAAATTAAGCACAGATAATTTTGTTTGGAAGTATGGCTTTCTGGCAATGCAATATAGTTTATCACCTTTCTCTAAATTGGTTCAAATTTACTTGAGTGCTTATTCTGTGCTCCTAATGGTTATGTTAAAGAAAGAAACATCAAGCCATAATCATTTTACTTATCTAATTTATTTATAGGTAATCTTCTATTAAATTGTTGCTTTTTATTACAAAACAACACACAAAAAGAAGAAATTGGTAACATGCATAGACTGTATGGAAATCAAAATATTTAAATGAAAGTTGAAAATATTAGCATGTATGTATGTGCTTCCAGAACTTGTGATGTTATTCAATATTTTAGTGCCTAAATAAAGGTCATAGGTTAGGCTCTGAAATGAGCCTGCCATGTCTTTTGCCACCAGGTGCCTGGGTGGTGCAAATGGTTTGTGCTCTACTACTATCCTAAAGGGTACAGCGGAAGAAAGGCTTGGTGATCTACTTCCTTAAAAATTACAGCAAAGAAAACCCTATGGAGCAGTTCTACTCCGTAACACACAGGGTCACCCTGAGTTGTAATTGATTTGATGTCGACGGGAGTTTCTTGTTTTTCCTTTTGGTTTATGTCTTTGACCAAAAAGTAGAAATTATGGATGGATCAAGAAAGATCATCCATTTTGCCATTTGGAAAAACAACTCCTGCTATGTTTTTTCTGTCTAGTGAACAGAAATTGCCTTTTTTAAAACAATTATTATCAGACATAAATCTTTGATTTTTTGACATTTTTTGTTTGTTTAGACTGTAATATATAACATTGTGGAGCTAGAGACACAACCTTAATCATGCTCTAAAAGAAGACATAGCTTTCTAAGATAAAATGAAGCTTTTATTATCAGTAAGATGCCCACTTTACTAAGACTCATATTTTTAAAATTTTTTTATGACATGTCCTCTCTTTAAAAAAAAAAAAGGCTAATAAAATCATAGTCATCAAGGCACATACTATTTGGAGTTTGAAGTTCTAAATACATAGGAGACCAACTGTATCTTCCAGTATGACCTAATTTCATGAACTTGGCTCCCTCTTGCTAACTTTCCATACTTGTAAATAGAATGCAAATTCAAACGAGAAAAAAGAAATCCATGCAAGAGCTGTTAACAATGTATCTGTGAGATAAATCTATGTACCATTGTGTAATTATAATAACATAAACACATCCACTATAAGGACATTCACATCAGACCTAATTTCATGCTGAACTATTATAATGCAATTAACAGCCTCATAGTCCTGTTTTAATTAAGCTCTGTTGTGAAATATGCAGCATTTGAACCTGTTCCGGCCTGTTTCGTCTATCACAAAATTACCGTCCTTAACTTGTTTTCCTGTTGAATGATGACTTTCATTTAAGGATTACTGTTCACTGGTCTGGCATTTTGTGGGTTCTCCCAAGCTTTTGTGCCTCCAGATCAAGACCAGCTTTAGCTTCTCTGTTGTGTCCTATTTGTGGAGTCTCTCAACTTACTTGTCTCGATAGACTTATTAACTCGCACTGGCTCTCCAAGAAATGAAGAAACACATTTGATTGGTTTAATGTAAGAGATGTCAGACGACAAGAGAATTACCTTGTGGAGCTAAGTTCAGATTATGTAGGACACTGTAGCATCTTCTGACCTATCACTTTGCAGAACTACTGGGGGATCTCCAATTTTCCATGGCTATTATGTAGCCTGCTAAATATTTTAGCCATTACTCACTTGAAATGCAAAACAAAGGCATCTATAGAAAAAGCGGTTAATAGAAAAATCATATCCTACTTCCTTCTTTTCATCCATCACCTACCCTAGGCAAGTATGTTTAGAGTGTTATTTGCCTTGAAAATTTTTCCTTTCCTCTATCTGGATTAGCTTCACAGCCTGAAATTAAAGTTAAATGGGAAATAATAGATGTGAACATTTAGTTTGGTGATCAAATATCACAGATCACTTTGCCCAACAGCCAGTTTCATGGAAAGAGATTTAAAAGCCAGGAGACAGAGTTTCAGAGAATCTTATTCAACCACATTAATTGTTCAGAATGCATAAATAAGACCTACAGAAAATCAAATGGTGATTTCTCGCCCCTCCTCTGTGTCTGTCCTCTGATCAGCCTCTTAAGGTTTAGTCCCTGTTATAAAACATCTCTGTTCTGCCTTTTTACCTTGCCCTACTTTCTTATCT
>NW_004444265.1:519033-520915 GCF_000243295.1 Trichechus manatus latirostris
CACATGGGGTCACCATGAGTTGGAATCCACTCGACTTTTTGCCAAAAGCCAACAAATCAGCCATTGAAAATCCTCGGGAGCACAGTTCTACTCTGATTTTTGGTGAGATAGTCTCTAATCTCTCATCCTTCAAGTCTACGCTTCATGGAGCCTTTGGCTCTACAACACAAGTCAGAGCAAATGTCTCTTCTGCTCAAAAACCTCCAGTAGCTTCCCCATTTATGAATTTCTTTCAAAATATGTTAGCACAGCATCCTGAGCCTTCACAGCATACATAACATTTATAACCTCCTATCCTGGTACTCAGAGTCCCTGTGTAGCAAACGGTTAACACACTAGCTGATAACAAAAAGGTTGGAGGTTTGAGTCCACCCAGAGACACCTCAAAAGAAAAGCCTGATGATCTCCTTCTAAACAATCAGCCATTGAAAACCCTCAGGAGCACAGTTCTACTCTGACACACTTGAGGTTGCCATGAGTCCGAGTTGACTGGGCTGCAACTGGTTATACTGGCACTCACACCCACTACAATCCATCCATGGCACCATTGGTTGGTCCTTGAGTCTATGTACTCTTACATCTCAGTGCCTTCTCAAATACTGCTCCTCTGTCTGGAGCCCCTATGACACTTCTTGTGCCTGCTTAAATCCCACTAAAGTTTGAGAACCAACTCAAGTCTCACCTCCTCGAAAAGTTTCCTTCTGTGAACTCGTCACAGTCAAGCTTGTTTTGAGTTAAATGTTTATCTGTCTCTTATTGTGAATCCCTGCTCAATTGTTACTTCCTGGAGCATGTTTATGTCTCCTCAAAAGCCTAGGATAGAGTATACATTCATCATCTATGCTATTGGAGCCCTGGTGGCACAGCAATTAAGAGCTACAGTGAGCTACATCTATTAACTATAAAGGTGGGCAGTTCGAATTCACCAGCTGCTCCCTGTAAACCCTATGGGGGCAGTTCTACTCTGTCCTATAAGGTCACTATGAGTCAGAATTGACTCAACGGCAATTGATTTTGTTTCGTTTTTTGTTGGATCTTCGGTATACATTAGATTTTCATCATATTAAACCTTGATCTTTCCTCTCCATTATGCCATCTCAAGACACATTCACCACTTTTTTACCTGTGCACCCAGATTTTAATTGCATCTTTTTTTTATTTTCAAAGAAATAGATATTAGCTGGAATCTTGGGAGTTTATTCTCAATTATAGGCTTGAATTAAATATTAAGTTGCCAGAATTTTCTTTCTTATGATTAAATATATTTCTGAGGACTTAGGGAGTTAACATTGGAGCACATTTTTTTTTTTTTAATTGTGGCAAGTGTATATATAACAAATCATTTGCCTTTTAAACATTCTTCAAATCTATAATTCAGTGACATTAGTTATGTTTATCATATCATTCAACCATCACCATTATTCATTTCCAGATATTCCCATCACCCTTAATAGAAGCTTAGTGTCCCCTAAGCAGTGAGTCCTCCTTCCTCCCACCCACCCCGGTAACCACTAATAAACTTTGGTCTCTATATATGTGCCATCCTCAATATTTCATGTAAGTAGAATCATACAATATTTGTCCCTTTGTGATTAACTTATTTTTTCATGCGGACTTTTAGGCAACAGTAGATAAATGTTTTCAGCCTCAGCAATAGTCAGTGAGGAAATTCATTCATTGAAAACATTTCTCTATATACTTTGAAGCTACTTAAATCTATGACTATATGTCATGGTTTGAATTATGTCCCCCAAAAAATGTGTGTATCAATTTGGCTAGGCCATGATTCTTGGTACTGTGTGATTTTCCTGTAGGTTGTAAACCTGCCTCTATGATGTTAATGAGGGAGAATGGGTGGCAGTTGTGTTAGTAAGGCAGGACT
>NW_004444265.1:521792-523719 GCF_000243295.1 Trichechus manatus latirostris
ACCCTATAAGACAGAGTAGAACTGCCCCATAGGGTTCCAAGGAGCAGCTGGGGGATTCAAACTGCCAACCTTTTGATTAGCAGCCAAACTCTTAACCACTGTGCCACCAGCGCTCCCCAAAAAATATGTGTTGTGAATCCAACCTCTATGCCTCTGGTTATAATCCCATTTGGGAATGGGTTGACTTTGTTACGTTAATGAGACAGGATTAGTGTAGGGTGTGCCTTGCGTCAACCTCTTTTGAGATATAAAAGAGATTAAACAAACCAGCAAAAGCAGCAGAAATGGGGTAAGATAGATGCCAAGACACATGGAGATCTCCAAGGAACCATGATGTGGAAGCTGAAGAGACAAGGACCGTCCTCCATAGCCAACAGAGAAAGAAAGCCTCCCTCTAGAGCCAGTGCTCTGAATTTGGACTTCTGGCCTCCTAAACTGTGAGAAAATAAATTTCTGTTTGTTAAAGCAACCCATTTGTGGTATTTCTGCTATAGCAACGCTAGATAATGAAGACAGAATTTGATACTAGGAGTGGGGTGCTGCTTTAACAGACACCTAAAATGTGGAAGTGGTTTTGGAATTGGGTAATGGGTAGAGGCTGGAAGAGTTTTAAGGTGCCTAATAGTTAAAGCCTAGATTGCCTTGAAGAGACTCTTGGTAGAATGATGGACATCAAAGGCAATTATGGTGAGGGCTCAGAAAGATGTGAGGAGAGCTATAGAGAAATTCCCCATTGTCTTAGAGAATACATATGGCACCAGCAACAGAATGTTGCTAGAAATGTGGACATTAAATGTGCTTCTGGTGAGGCTTTAAAAGAAAATGATGAACATGTGACTGGACAATAGAGAAAGAGCAATGCTTTTTATGCAGTGACAAAGAACTTGTCTGAATTATGTTCAAATGTTAGGTGTAGGGTAGAACTTGTAAGTGATGAACTTGGATATCTGGCTGATAAGATTTCTAAGCAAGGTCTTAAAGGGGCTGCATGGTTTGTCCTTGCCACTTATAGTAAAATGTGAAAGGAAAGAAAAGGACTTAAAAACAAACTGCAAAATGAAAACAAAACCTAAAGATTTGGAAAATTCTGTCGTACAAACTAAGGACATCTGTCCTAGAATGTTCACCAAGAGTATGACTACACACTCTTTTGTTAAAGAGATTAAGCCCGTGACTGATAGATCAAAGCAACCACCACAGCAGAAAACTCATCAGCTTAGACTGAAAGGGATAGAGAAAGAACAAAAGGAAAGAATGTGGTCTGCCTCTTGGAATTCTACAGTCAGGAAACAGGCCAAAGGAGCTACATTTGTTGTCCTCCAAGAAAAGAAAAGGACCATCCCTGGAGTAGCTCACAGATCAGCAGAACTGTTGGAAGCAGCACGGGAAGCAGGCCCTTCTTGGTTTCAAAGGTGGGGCTGTGGTATCCTGGATCTCCAAGGGTAGGACCACAGCCTCCTAGGTTTCAAAGAGTCGGATCTTCCCTAAGTTGGTTCCGGGGTGTGGGACTGCTGTTAAGGTGTGCCAGGGGATGACACCACTGCCCAAAGCTGAGGGCGTGGGGCTGCTATGCCCAAGAGGCAGAAGAACAGGGCTTCCTGGGGTTGAGGGGTGGGGTCACCACTCAGATGGACTAGGCGAATGGGGCTGCCTAAAGCCAAGGGACCAGCATTGCCTTCCCAGAGGGCCTGGAAGGCAGAGCTGAAGCCCAGGGCCAAAGGGCTTCCACCCAGACTCTAGAGGATGTGGTCAACACCCAGAGTCTGAAGGGCAGGGCCATTGCCCAGATGGTTTCGGAGAACACAGGATTATTTTCAAGGCTTGAGAGTTAATGTAAATCATTCTGTTGGATTTTGGACTTGCTTAATGACTGTTATCCCTTCCCCCCACCCCCAACAGTTTCTCCCTTTTGTAATGGAAATGTTTC